>NC_087442.1:62549456-62749456 GCF_036321535.1 Camelus dromedarius | reverse complement strand
GAACACTTCTCCTGCGTCCAAGCTAGGTATCTCTCTCACCTTATGTCGATCTGAGATCCATCCCCTGGCACCTTAGGGAGCCCTAGCCTGGCCAATTGTGGCTCCTGTATCCATGAGGTAGCAGGGGATTGGGCCGGCGACATCTTGATTTCTTTTCTCCTAGCCATTTCTCTCACCTCTCAACTTGACTCCCAGCCCTACCCGCTCCAAGTCACCATCCCTGCCTGGTAGTCCTATTAATCCTCACAGCATACTGCTCTATTCTATTAACACTCTAGTATATCTGCACAGGCATTTTGTGATACTATAGCTTTACTGCTTGGAGGAGAAGCCTCACTTATTGACTTGTAAATATGTGCCAAGCCAGGAAATTGATCAAGTCTTCATGCAGCCCTGAGTTGGGCAATCCCTCGGTATGCAGGCAAGGGACTGAGCTGCAGCCAGGTCTGGTTGCCAGTACGCGTGGCATCTTAGGTTTTAAAATACGTGTCAACTCCTAATACATAAATGTCCGTGGATATAACTCATATAAGCAAAAGTATCTGGGGGGTCTAAATTATAATTTTAGAGAGTGTAATGGGGTCCTAAGTAAGAGTGCCAGATGTAGCAAATGAAAATACAAGACGCCCAGTTGAATTTGAATTCAGATAAACAACGAATATTGCGAGAGATACGCTCATATTAAAAAATCATTCCTTGCTTCTCTGAAGTTCAAATTTCAGTGGTGGTCAAAAGGTTTGCGAGCTGCCATCCTAGCGGACGGCAAGCTGAACCGCCGCGCGCTCCCAGTAACTCCGGGAGGGGCACTTCCGGTCAGGCGGGCCGGCCAGCGCGACTCGGGCCCCGCCCATCGCCGGAAGCCTCCTCAGGCGGCGGCTCGGCTCTCCTCCCAGGCCAGGCCGCGCCCCGCCTCGCGGCGCCTGGGGCGGCCCGGGGCGGCCCGGGGCTGGTGCGGCGAGCCTAGCGGGCGGAACCGGCTTCCTGCCTCCAGGGGGCAGCGGCCGCGGCCTGGTCCCTGCGTGGACAGCTCGGCGCCGCGCCGCGCCGCTCTTCCTGTCTCTGCGGGTGGCAGGCCGGCCAGCTGGCGGCCGGGGCCGGCGGTCGCCATTCCCGTGTCGCTGCGCCCGCGGGGGCCGCCCGAGCCGGCCACGATGCCACTGGGTCTGAAGCCCACCTGCAGCGTCTGCAAGACCACGTCGTCCTCCATGTGGAAGAAGGGCCCGCAGGGGGAGATCCTCTGCCACCACTGCACAGGCCGAGGCGGCGCGGGCGGCGGAGGCGCCGGCTCGGGGGCGGCCGGCGGGACGGGGGGCAGCAGCGGCAGTGGCGGCTTCGGCGCGGCGACCTTCGCCAGCACCTCAGCCGCGCCTCCGCAGAGCAACGGGGGCGGGAGCGGCAAGCAGGTGAGCTCCTCCCGCCCCCCCCCCGCAGGCGGAGGCCGACCGGACTTGAGGCGGGCGGAGGCCGGGTGGGCGGGAGGGAAGGGGACGGGCCGGGGCATCCTAGGGTTGGATGTGTCCCCTACTGGGCCGGGCCGCCCCCTCCCATCCCCATTGGAAGGTCATAATTGGTTTGACGCATTCTAAGCACCTTTTCTTGTGAGAAATTGAAAGTCTAAAGAAGCAAGAAAGTTAAAAAAAAAAAAACCCGTCAGAAATCCCCCCATTGTAATATTTTGGATAGCACCAGACATCTCAGTATACACATAGAAACGTGAACACGGTCATGCTGCTGGACCTCTTTCCCTGTTAATAAAATTTATTTTACCATTATGCCATGTTATTAAGATTATTTCATTATTTTCAGTGATAGCATAAGTATTCCATTGCAGAAGATGGCGTACCTAGCCCGTTCTCTGGCCTTGGAGTGTTGAGTTTTTAAGGATTTTTCTGTTATAAACACAACATGAATAGTTGATGAATAGTTCTTCCCTTGGTCTACACATACTCCCTCTCCTGCCCCTTGCCCTATTGAAAGTAGGTCACACCTTTTTGGGGGCTGGGGAGATGCTCTCCTAGGGCCTCCCTTTAATTAGCCCAGTTCATTTGATTACCTAGTATAAAAAGAAAAGGCGCTCCCTTACTTCATTGTAAATGTTCATTTAAAGTGCATACTCTGGGATCCTTGTTAAGATGGTTGTTAAGATGGTTGTATCCTTGTTAAGATGAAAAGCAACCTTTCTACACTTTTTATTTCTTTCTCCTTTTTTTCTTTAATTGTTTGTTACAGAGTAAGCAGGAAATTCACAGGAGGTCTGCTCGGCTCAGAAACACTAAGTACAAATCTGCTCCAGCTGCTGAAAAGAAAGTTTCCACTAAAGGAAAAGGGAGAAGACATATTTTTAAATTAAAAAATGTAAGATGTTTGTGGACAGTGTCTTGTATTGTAGTGGCATTGTGTGCATGTAATGTGTCCTGGGACTGCCTTCATCTCTCACCATTGAACTTGGACTCTGCTCTTGGGAGCTCTTCTGGGGAGTGGTCCAGACTTTGTAAAAGGGAGTGAACTCTATTGTAGGAGGCTTACTGTTTAAGTTAATAATACCCTTTCTCTCTCTTTTTTTTTTTTTTTAGCTTTTATTTTTTCTTCTGGGAAATACAAAATATGATTCTAAAAAAAAACATTGTATTGGGTTCTCTATGCAAAGGATGAGGAGTTTTTGGTGTGGCCAAGAATATTAGGGAATTTTTAAAGATCTAAGTAAATAATAATACTGGAACTTGTTCATTTCCATATTTGTTTGTTATTATGGTCCCAGGAAATGTTTCTTACTTACTTACGATGATCAACTTGATGAATATGAATCAGAAATTTTACTAAATCTCCTTTGTGTCTTCTACTATAAGAACATGGATAGTTGAAAGACTTGTGTAGGGGTAGTTGAAAGCACATTTTCATTGCATTAAATTCTAATTATTTTTTATAAATACAGGGGACAATGGTCAAACACAATGGGCAGTGCGTTACAGGCTATTTTTTTTTTAAACCTGGGATTGGTACTCTTTGCCTTCAAAACAGGAATGCTTCACTCACCAGTAAAGGCATTTCTAAAGCTGGACATATTCATTTAAAACACTTAAAGAGAGCCTGTGGTATATATTCTTGTGCAGACTGTGGATTCTTTTCTTGTTGAGAACAGTTGCCCCTAATTTAAGATTTTTTAAGTTTACTTTTCTAAAATGAGGTGTTTATTTACTAGACAAAACATGTAAATATTTGATTAAAGTTGTATATAAACACATTTTCCTCTTAAGATGGTGGAATATGCTTCTGCAGTGTTTTAATATCAATTTCTCTAGCAACATCTTTTTTCAAAAATGATACCAAGGAATATTTGGGAAGGCCTAGTTCCTGTGGTATAAATGTGTGTATTACAGCTTAAGAAGGGATTTCAGTGATAGTTGGGTGGTGGCAAAACTAAGAACTCCCAACAGAGTTTCCTTTGGCCTTGGTTCAGCCTTGCTAGAAAATTAGTGCTCATAATATTAAATGTTATACTTAGTCCCATAGTTAAGTTGAGATGGAAAATGTCTTTGAGGAGACATGTTTTTTATTACTTCCACCTCTGTCATGCTCAGGCGATTAGAGCCAGCATATTTTTATAACTAGAATGTTACTGTGTAATAAAGCTCTGAGAAGGCTTGTGTTAGATCTCAGCCACATATTCAGAAGCTTTTTCTTTGGTTCTCAGCAATCTTTAAGCTAAAAATAGCAGAAATGGCAGCAGAGATATATAGACCTTGCTTTGCCGCTACATTCAGAAAATCTTTTTTTTTTTAACTGCAGTTCTTGTCACCAAACAGCACCTTTAGTATTTCTGAAATTATGGAACTCTCATATATGGCTGGAAAAATGCCTTTACACGACACACACACACACACACACACACACACACACACACACACACACACACACACACACACACACACACACACACACACACACACACACACACAATGAATGTGCTAATATTTTTACTTTTTTTTTTTTCATAGCCCATCAAAGCTCCTGAGTCAGTTTCTACCATAATCACTGCAGAATCAATCTTCTATAAGGTGAGCATCCATAGTTACTGAAAGAAGATTTGGGTCTATTGTAAAATGTGCTGCTAAAATGTTGGGTTAGTCTAAAGGTCTCTCTCTGCTACTCTGTACTAGATGTGGTTGCATTTTTTTTTCTCTTATAAGCTATTTTTCCCCATAGGTGGCTATTATAAAACATCTCATCCAGAGCTGAGGTCGGAGGGGAAGTTGCCTATTGAAATACAATATGAGAATCTTAAGTATTTTTAATCTAGGTTGTAGGAATTATTTTTAAAATGCAAATGTGTGGTGTGGAGTCATGACAGCAAGCCATCCTAGTTAGTGATGGCACTGAAGGGTAAGAAGGCGGAGGTGGGAACTGGACTGGTAGAGGACATGGACTGATATAGAGGGTAGAGTAGGCACAGAGATCCTAAAATGCCTTTAAACAGAAGTGAGAGGACGAAGGACAGTCGTGGGGATTGGCCCTCCTGGAAGTCCATGGTGAGGGAGAGACAGGCACAGGTGTTTTGATAAAACTACTGCTTTTCAAGACTGTACAGAGACAGACCACTGAACTGGTGTAGGAGCCTCTGCTTTAAGTGGCTTTAAGGAAGTCACTTGACCTTTCTATAGCTCAGTGGCTCAGGCCAAAAAAGTAGGGATAATACTGTTGTGATATAAAATCAATGTGTTTTTATAAACAAATGTTTCCTCCAGTTGCAAGTCATTGTGTGTGTGTATAAAAATTTTTTTATTCAGAAATGAAACAGCTTTAGAATTGGCATCATCCATATAAATCTGGATGTGTTGGACCATCTCGAAGACCTTTTATTGACCACTTTGAAAATTGTTGCTTTCATATTAAGAAAGTTTCCGTTTCATAGCTGTGGTGCTGTTCTACTTTTATTTTAAGTATGGGATTATTTTCTACTTCCCCCAGGGAGTCTATTACCAAATTGGAGATGTTGTTTCTGTGATTGACGAACAAGATGGAAAGCCCTACTATGCTCAGATCAGGGGCTTTATCCAGGACCAGTATTGTGAGAAGAGTGCAGCACTGACGTGGCTCATCCCCACTCTCTCTAGCCCCAGGGACCAATTTGATCCTGCATCCTACATCATAGGTGAGTTTGATAGGTATGGGTTCTGGAACCCAGTTAATTCTCTGTTATTATGTGAAAGAATATATTCCTCTACTCCAGCTGCCATAGCAAAATACCACAAACTGGGTTAAACAACAGAAATTAATTTTCTCACAGTTCTGGAGGCTGGAAGTCTAAGATCAAGATGCTCTCAGGGTCAGTTTCTGGTGAGAGCTTTCATCCTGGTTTGTGGACAGCCACCTTTGGTTGTGTCCTCACATAGTTGTGTCCTCCTCTGTGAGTGTACACTCCCAGCATCTCTTCCTCTTCTTATGAGAACACCAATCCTATTGGATTAGAGCCGGACCTTTATGACTTCAGTTAACCTTGATTACCCCCCTTAAAGGGCCTAGCTCCAGATACTACCACATTAGGGGTTAGGGCTTCAGTATATGAATTTGAGGGTATGCAATTCAGTCCATAACAAAGAAGCATAAGTACAAAAACATAGATAGTTTTATAGACAATAATGAAATACATTTTATATAGCTGGGTTTGAGTGCCATCAGTTGTTTTGAGTTACAGCAGTACACACCTACTGAAAAGCTATGTGGATAAGATTTTTCTGTGTTACCCAGGGTTAAACTCTACTAAAAGAATTTATTGCTCAAGAACTAGGTTATTTAGTAACTTATACAAAAACTTACTGAAAAATAATTTCTTAAGGAGCTGTCATATTTATTTCTAAAATCTTACAAATTCTCAGTATGTGTCCTGCATGTCACACACATCCTAGACCTTCTGTAACTTTTTATGTCATTGGTGGTAGTTGAAATAGCAGCCACTGTACTGATTGATTTCAAGGCTGACTGAAGAAGTGGTTCTTGACATAGACTCACAAGAAGTTACTGATAAATATAATTTTGAAAGTGCTTAGAATTTTAAAATTACTCCAGACTTCAGCCTTTCTTCAGTGGGCATATGTTACTTTTGCATTCTAAGAAAAAACGTACAAAAGGTTTTGTTCAGTGAGAACTCAGGGACAAATAAAGTACCAGTATTATTCTCACCTACATGTCAAGTTTGGTACATGACCAAATAGTTTCAGTCTTCTGCTTCTAAGTACGTAGAGTGGACCTTCATTTATGTCTTCCATCAAACAGGGATGTCAGCAGAAGCAGTAATGTGGCGGAGTCACCTCTGGGGCTCCTGTCCCACCTCGTCTTCCTAATCCTCACATTCTAGAGGAGACAGCAGAGCATAAAGGTTCAGAGCACAAGCTCTGGAGCCAGACTGTCTGGGTTCATAGTGCAGCCACTTACTAGCTGTGAGGTGTTGAGCAGGTTCCTTAATCTCTCTTGTGTAATTTCCTCACATGTAAAATGGGAATAATAATACTGCCTAACTCAGAGGGTTGTTGTGAGGATTCAAAGTATTGATATACAGAAAGTGCTTAGAACAGTGGAGACATACAATAAACACTATGGAAGACTAAATATTATTTTTACAACTATACTGAGTTACTATTTTTGAGAGAATGCTATATTCTTTAAGCAGTTAAAGCAGAAAAAAATGATGGAAAGTAACTTCAGAATAATATATGTTTCAAAGGCTAATGTCAGGTTACCACCAGAACAGTTTCTTCTAGTGTCTAAGAATTTTAGCATTTTATGAAAATGATACATATGTTCAAAAATGTGAACTTTGGTTGCCTTTTAGGACCAGAGGAGGATCTTCCAAGGAAGATGGAATACTTGGAATTTGTTTGTCATGCACCTTCTGAATATTTCAAGTCACGTTCATCACCGTTTCCCACAGTTCCCACCAGACCAGAGAAGGGCTATATATGGACTCATGTTGGACCTACTCCTGCTATAACTATTAAGGAAACAGTTGCCAACCATTTATAGTTTAAAAAGTAAAACTGGATTTTCAGGTATCTTGTATCTGTACTACTGTAAGACATGCCACATACTTCTTTAATGAAATTCTTAGGTGGAAAAGTGACTAAAAAGTTTTTTTCCATACTGCCCAGTAATCATTAGCTTGTTTAATACTAGACAACTTAGAAAATTAGAAGAGATAGAAAAGAATTAAATATATTTTGAGTACATGTATCTCTCAGGCAAAGACTATAATTTCCAGGGAGACCATTAGGAACAGGTAATATCTATTTTTCTCCATAATTTATTTCTAGAAACTCATGAAATGGATTGTATTTTTCTACAAGAATGAAATATTAAGGTTTGTATTTCTAACCAAGGGCTGAATCAAGTAAAATGTAGCAGTGATCAACAATATGTATTACAAAGTTAGAAAAGCTTTATTCTATCATCTAGAAAATTCTATGGCACACTGTTGGCTATTTTAACCTTAAGGAAAGTGATTGGTAGATGATTTTATTTGCACAGGTTTTTTAAAACTTTCCTCATTCTTCTACAGCAAACAGGGATTCGGAATCATTCAGTTAATCTAAATAGAGCTGCTCTTCACTATTCTCACCTACCTTCTCAGTCAGAGCGAGGCTTCCAGTCAGACCATCAGGTTTTATAGTGTAGACTGTCAGCTTCACTAGAAACGCACAGGAAACATGTACTGTTCAGGCATCCCTGAGCACCAGTTTCTTGACCACCATTTGAATAAACATTGGGCAATCATAAAGATGATTAATAGGTCATTAGCATTGATATCTGAAAAAAGTCCACCTCAAAGTTAAACCATTTGCTGTGGGCTCATAATTACAGGCCTAAAAAGGTGTCTTGAACTTAGAAGGCCAGGTACAGGAATTCTATCCAGAATCAAGTGCAGGTCAGCTAAGTAAGGGAGCAGCAACATAGAGTGGCAAGAAATGGGGAGTGTGCACACTTGCCTCCTCTCCTGTCCTGACTTTAACTATAATTATTTTTCAACCCCAGGAAAATTTGTCAGAATCTAATTTAATCATAACGCTTTTGAGTTGTAACAGTTTTAACTGTTACCATTTTTCTACACAGTTACAATTTGTATGTTGGAAGGAAGCAACTGTAGATAGCTGGCTCTATGTACATAGTTCTCTCTCTTCACAAAAGTTATAGTAAAGTTGTAAATACCATTGTAAATAACTAAATGCAAATATTCAGACTTTGGGATTAAAATGTATTTTTCGCAATGTATTTACTTTGGGCTTATTTCATTCATGCATTCATTCATTTCATTTAAACAATTAAATAGAGATTTCTACCCCAAAATGATATAAATAGAAGACACCAGTGTGTCTGGAGTGACAGATTCATCTCAATATGTAATAGTTATTAGGAAACTCAAAGAATGATCAATAAAATGAACACTTAACGTAAGATATTTATTAAAATGAGGAAATATTTAAAAACCAGTGTATATACTAACCATTTGTTTCTAAACTGGTAGATACTTGTGTAATATCTTTTAAAATAAAGATATATATATCTCATTATTTTACATATATATGTGTATGTGTATACACATAGATATAGATATAGATATAGATATAGATATAGATATAGATATATTACATATATACTCAGAATGAAGTTCTATTGGACCAGAAGAAGGGAGGAGCATTTTTGTGGATTTTGTTTTGTCTCCCTGGGTGTGGTTTAGGTACTATACTTGTTACTTTATACTAGATATGTGAACCATACTTTTTTGTAGGAAGGTGTACTTTCCACACCCAACATATATGAGCCAAGAGGTCAGCTCCATGGATAAATAGGGAACCTGAATGATAGACAAATGGGGGAAAGCTTAAATAACTTATAGTGCATGTGTGTGCATTCTTCCAGCTTTACTACAATGAGCATACATATACAGACACACATTGTTTGCATACCACCCAGGTGGTAGTGAGGAACTACCGGGTTTTAGTCCGTACATATATAGAACATTTAATAAATAGCAGTTTTTAAACCTTTGCAAGGAAGACGAATGACATGTTGAGGAAATAAATTTGGTGGTTTAGCTAATTTCCTATATTCACATGATGATTCTAGGAAAGGACTCAGGAGTGACCTCCATCAGCTTCATCAGCTCCAGGGCAGGTGTACATTTAGCTCCGTGACGAAGGACACCGGCTTCTCCTGCAGGGCACCTGCATCATTGAGGTTGGAGGCTTGGCAGGGGTGAGAGACTAATGCAGGTTCAACTTTGTCCTTGCTCTCCTCCACTTCAAGTCCATTTTCCCATGCAGACTGCCTGCCCTGCTGGTTTTATGCCCCAGCCCCAGACACAGAAGCAAAAGCCTTACAGACTGTTCAACAGGCTCCCATAATTGTCTAAGGTAAAATCTCTGTTGTGGGTCCTTTATTCTGTATCATTCCTAGTGGCTCTGTTTCTCTGATTAAATCCTGACTGGTACAGTTACTGAGGCACTGATGAATAAGGCAGGGAACTGATGTTTTTCATTATAAGCTATTTAGAATTACTTGCCTTTTTAAAAAAAGTACATGGATTACTTTGATAAATTTTTAATTGAAAAACAATGAAGGATATCACATAGGAAAAGATGAACAGATTGGATTATTTAAAAATACTTTAATTTCTATCTGTCAAAAGAGGTGTATACAAAATTTAAAACCAGATAACTCTCTCTTCTCCCTTTTTCTCTTTTTTCTGTTTAAGTGGGAATCATTAACCAGTATTTCTTATTCAGCATGACAGACTAGCATGAAATAATCACTCAACTACAAACAGAAAAGCTACAATCATAACCTCAACTTCTTGAAACATCGTCACTATTTGGAATTATCCTAACTCCTGTGTCCCACCCGAAGCTGGGTAGAATGGAGGAAGTTTATAACAAAAACACCTATGTCTTTAGTACTTGTCCACATGGATAGGGAAGGTGCGAGTGAAAGAGACAGTAACCTTAGAATAAAGAGTGAAGGTGCTGTTGGGAAGATACAATTAAAAAAAAAACAAACAAAACTCCCAACCCAGAAATCCTCTCCACGAAGGTCGCAGAGGAAGTAAACACTTACTCTTTCCTGAACATTTAGCCAGAGTGTGCTATTCACCACAGGCAATTGGCTGAGGCTGCAAAGACAAAGAATGCTCACCCTTTAATACAGCCAAGCAGGTACAGCCCATTACATACATGTTCTTAAGACAAACAGTAACTAGTCCTCGGCAAAGAGAACTTGACAGCGCCATTAGTCACGTGCAGGTATTCCTAAGTTCACCTGTGATGGGGGCGATCACCTGTGTTAGCTAACTGACTTTATGTGGGGCAGGGGACAAACTCGTATCTTTACGATGGAAGTACTTTTACAGCTTGGAACACCGAAGTTAGGCTCTTACCCTCCCACAGAAACTGGAGGTTGGGGTGCTGTCTCTCACATTTACATTTCAGAGAGATGGCTCCCAGGTCCTTGAGAAACACTCCTAGGTTGTAAAGCTGACAGGCTTATTTAGTTTCTAAACAGATACATTTCAAAGAGATGAGAAGATACTTTAAAGTTTTCTAAGGTAAATATTCTGATATAGAAAGGAAATCAAGCTTCTTCTTTTAAACTCTTATTTGTCCTTACAGTGCCCTACATTTGGAAGAGGGAGGAAGTGGGCAGCTTCCTGACCCAGGCCTCGGCCGGGTCAGGGCTGCTATTAATACCTGCATCTGTGAGGGTTTCAACATGGCGGCCCCTGAGCTCAGGCTCAGAGACCCATCCTCCACTCACACAGCCTTATGACCTAGATTATGGCTTACTTAACAAGTCTAAGAGGTTCTGAATTTATGGACAAAGGGCAAAACTGTAATCCCCTGCCAAAGGGAAATTCATTTTCTTTTCATTCTCCACATGCACTTGTCAATGCTTTGTACCTAGCAGGTTCACAAAAATTATCTCTTTTTTTATATTTAAAGAATTAATCATGTGGATTTTGAACACGTTTTAAGATTCCGCCTCCTTCCCCCCACCTTTCACTGGTGAGTCACGAACGCACTAGAAAAACCCCTGTAGCTTTAAAAACAAAAACAAAAAAACCCCCAAAACTGCTGGGAGGTCCCACAAGGCAATTAATTAAACCATTATCTCTGGGAGTGAGACAGGGACTTCACTAGTTTCCAAAGAATCTAGTAAAACTTAAAAATACAAAAAAATGTTTGAAGTTCCAGAGGCGATTCTCATGTGAAGCCAGAAATGAGAACCGTTGTTTTCAAGCTAGTTCTCTCTTGCATATACAATTCAGCTGATAAAAGCTTCAGTTTCTACAAAGTGAGAAAGAGGTCTGCTAGCATCCTGCTTTGGGGCAATTTAGGAAGATCATCAAAGGCCTGTTTATATCAATTAACCCTGATGAAGGTAATTCCTCACCTGTCAAGGAAACTGACACCCGCCAATCACAGCTCTACAGCTCAGCTGTGGCCTGTTTACCTGACCCTTGAAAACGGAACCTGCTCCTCTCTTGAATCCCTCCTTCTGGCCAATCGTGACGTTTCCACGTTGCCTCTAACGCTGGGTGAAACTCGCTCCTGCCCAGAATCCTGGGAGTGGGCTGCACTGCGTGTGAGGCCCTGCGCTCCCCCAATCCATGGGTTGTGTTCCCTTGACTAAAGGACATAAATTTGTTACTAAAGTGTTTTAGGTTTGTCCTTTGACAGTTTTGGCGCAGAAAGAAGTCCTGAAGGCAGCTGTTGGAGGTACCGAGAGGCTCCTGGACGAAGGTGAGGGTAGCCTTAAAGCTCTTCAGGTACACCACCTCTTTGCCGCTCTTCGGGATCCCCTTACTCTGCCTTTCTGAGCTCTTCCAGTTTGTCCGCATCCTTCCAGGTGGAAAATTGGGGTGTGAGAAACTCCAAATTTTTCAAGGTAAGACTTAATGGGCCGCAAGATTTGGGTTTGTGGCCAACCTCATCTACGAGGTAAGCGCCTCCGGGAGGTCCTGACCGGTCTCGGGAACTGTGCACAGGCAGCCAGAAACAGGAAGCCTGGTTGACTTAGGGAGGATATTTCAACAAGGGGAAATAATAGGTACCTCTCAATCTAAAGGAAGCAAGATGCCAGCTGTTAGGGGACTCGCAAAGCCTCAAGGTCAAGTCCACAGCGAAAACCATTGGGGCATTTGGGGAAATAAATTAAGAACTTTCGGGCTGTTTTGACCAACGGCACACCAGAATCTAAGAAGGCAGGATTCGAAATACTAAAAGCCATTAGGAGGCGTTCTGGCGTGGCGTGGGGCGGGCGCGGCGGGCGCTGGGCGGGGCCGGGGGCGGGGTTTCCCCGACACCCCTACCCGTCGGGCGAGAGCCCCACCCTTCCGCTAGCCAGGCCCGCCCTACTCACCTGTGCCCTGCGGCGCGAGCCCAGGGCGGCTCCGGCCCCGGCCCCCACCCCAGCAGAACCCCCGCCTTGGGCAGCCAGAGCTCCGTGTCTCCCCGGGGCGACGTGATCGCCGGGGAGGCAGCAGGCACTTCCCCCGCGAAGGCTAACGGACGGGAGAACGGCCACGTAAAGAGCAATGGAGACTCATTCCCCCTAGGATGAAGGAGAGTCGCCCCGGGTGAACGGAACAGAAGAGGTAGCCGGGGCCGCTGGCGATGCCGTCGAGCCGGCACCCCCTAGCCAGGACGGTGAAGCCAAGGGAGAGCCTCCCCGCCCCCCGCAGGGGACACCCAAGAAGAAGAAATTCTTTCAAAAAGCCTTTCAATTTGAGTGGCCTGTCCTTCAAAAGAAATCGGAAGGAGGGCAGGGGTGATTAGTCAGCCTCCTCACCCACAGGAAGAGCAGGAGCAGGGGGAGATCAGAGCCTGCAGCAAGGAAGGCATTGCCCAGGAAGGGCGAGGCTGTTGCCACCCTTGAGAGCCGGGAGCCCCAGGCCAAAGTGGCAGAGACTGGCGCTGCCTTCAAGGGAGGAGACACAGAAGAAGAGGCAGGGTCCCAGGCCAGAGAGTGGCCCTACACCAGCAAGCGAGCAGAATGAGTAGCTGGTTGCGGGCAGGTGGGTGATTTCTAAGCTGCAAAAACTGTGCTGTCATTGTGAGGTCACTGCCTGGACCTGGTGCTCTGGCTGCCTTCCTGTGCCAGGAATGGAAGGGGATGTTGCCCCCTAGCCATGTTCCCTCTCCTCCTCTCCCTGTGGTTGCAGATAGATTCTCCCATCATCCAGTTGATCTTTCTCTTGAGGCCAGTTGAAGATGGTCCCTCCCAGTTTCCCAAGTTAAGTTAGTGATGTGAAATGCTCCTGTCGTGGCCCTGCCTCCTTCCCTGTCCCCACTCCTGCAGAGGGCAATTGTTGTTTTTCTTCCCCAGTTCTTTTCTAAATCCCTGAGCGGGATGTGGGGGTGCCTACACTCCCAAACCCTGAGTGTCCAGCCTTCGCCATTGAGTTTTTAGTCTTTTGTGCTGTGCCTAGTGGTACCTGGGCTGGGGAGGACACTGGCCCTGACCAAGTTTTTATAAATTTACTCAAGTTCAAACCTCCACCTTGTGAATCATCTGTGTCTCTTTTTTGACTTAGTAAACAAATACGAAGCTTTGGGGTCTGGGGGGGGAGTCTGTAATGTGAAACAACTTGTCTTTTTTCCCCCCACCAATTGTTGTAAATAACTTAGAAACCCTAGATTTGTACTTTTTTTTTCCTAACTGCTGAAACCATTCTCTTCTACCTGGTTTTAATGTAACATTTGGAAAAGGAATAAATGTCCCTTAGTAAAAAAACATTAGGGTGTCCACCACTATAAAGAAATCTCATAAAAACGTAACTATTGCTAATGAGCATCTTAGAGCTAGTGCTGCAGAATTGGTGGACACAGCTGTTAGAGCTCTGGCTCCTTAAGCCTAAGACTGCTAGGATGAGTTGGTCACCAAATGGGTTAGATAGACACTAGGTCACCTGCCAACCTTAAGAAAATTTCCATGCGGCGAGGTACACTGTGAAACACCACACAGTCTCCAACCAGCAGTGATACATACTTCAGAAGTAGAATTGCTGGATCATGTGATAGTTCTGTTTAATTTTTTCAGAAACTTTCATATTGTTTTCCATAGTGGCTGTACCCATGTACATTCTTATCAGCAGGGCAAAAGGGTTCCCTTTCTTCCATACCCTTGCCAACACTTGTTATTTCTTGTCTTTCTGATATTAATCATTCTGATAGGTTTATGAGTTTATTGCACTGCGGTTTTGTTATGCATTTCCCTAATGATTTGTGATGTTGAGCATCTTTTCCTATACCTGTTGGCCAGCTGTCTGTCTTCTTTGGAAAAAAGTCTATTCAGATCCTCTCCTCATTTTCTAATCAGATTATTTCATTTTTGCTATTGAGTTGCATGAGTTTTTAATATATTTTAGATATTAATCCCTTATTAGATACATGATTTGCAAGTATTTTCTCACATTTGGTAGGTTGCCTTTTCAGTTTGTTGATGGTTTCTTTTTCTGTACAGAAACTTTGTATGTTGATGTAGTCCTACTTGTTCATTTTGCTTTTGTCACCTTTGCTTTTGGTATCAATTCCAAAAAATTATCACCAAGACCAGAGTCAAGATTACACACTATGTTTTCATCTGGGAGTTTGATGGCTTCAGGTCTTAAGTTCAAGTCTTTAATCCATTCTGAGTTAAATTTTGTGGATGGTATAAAATAGGGGTGCAGTTTCCTTCTTTTGCATGTGGCTGTCCGGTCTTCCCAGTACTGTTTATTGAAGATACCATCCTTTCCCTGTTGCATGTTCTTGGCTCGTTTGTCATAAATTAATTGACCATAGAGGTGTGGGTTTATTTCTGGGCTGTCTATTAAGTTCCCTTGATCTATGTGTCTGTTTTTAGAGCAGTACCAGACTATTTTGATTACTAAAACTTTTTAACATAGTTTGAAATCAGCATAGTGCTTCCATATAAGTTTTCCTTAAGATTGCTTTTGCTCTTTGGAGTCTTTTGTGGTCCCATATACATTTTAGGCTTGCTTGTTCTATTTCTCTGAAAAATGCCATTGGGATTTTTCTAGCGATTGCATTGGATCGGTAGGTTACTTTGGTTATATGGATATTTTAACAATATTCTTCCAATCCATGAGCACAATGTATCTTTCCATTGATTTGTCTTTTCAAGATACTGTCTTAAACGAGTTACAACAGAGGGCTTCAGAAATCTTATGAGTGAAGTTGCTCTTGGTTCTGTTTCTGTGTTGATCGAGGAGAACACTTATGAGTGGACAGGGTAGAATGCTGTAAGGCCATGGGTTTTGGACTCACCTGGGGTTAAATACAAGATCATTGAAATAATCTCCTCAGGCAGTTGAGGGGATTCAACATGGTGGTAAGGTGCACAGACACAGTGTCTGGCAGGGAGTGAAAGCACAGTGCTGCTGCGGCTTGGCACACTTTAGAAAGCTCAGTTGGGAGAATGGATTGTAAACAGAGAACCATGTACCTGGTGATGCTGGTTCAGCTGGTGTCCATTCCAGTTAGGCTGGTCCTGTGCTTATTACTCACAGGCGAAAAAAGGTAAGGTAGGAAATTCTACTCTCCCTGGGTTTGTTCTGAGGTCTTTTTTCTGGTAGTGATGGTGGGTTGCTATGTCAATCTCACATCCTCCCTGCCTGCCCGCCCCCTTGGGATCAGTGCGCACTGATCATAGTATAAGATACAGGAGGGAGTCTTCACAACCTCTGGCCTTCCTCTCCATCAGATGCCAAGAAGGCGCCAGTGAGGAACGATTTCGATCCCACCTCTGCTGTGCTGGACCATCAGCCTCTGGGTCAGTCCCTTCAAAACCAAGGCTCTCTGGTGATGTCAGTCACAGCTGCAGGTGTTTCTGAGATGCCAGGAAGTGGTTGTGATCAGAGGCCATAGGGTAGTTTGGATCTATATCCGATCCACCAACGCCCTGCCCTAAAACTAGGGTTAAGGTTTTCACTGTCCTCAAATGACAGTAACACGTTTTTAATATTTTACTCATCATTTGAACTGACTGATCCATCTTCAGATTTTTGTCACCTGACTGTACTTAAAGTAAATACCGAGGCCACAATGCCTTATTTCAGTTTTCTGTCTGAAATCTCTGAAAACGTCTCTTTCGATACATGGTTGATGGTATTTTTTATCCTGAAACATTCCTCTGCTTTTTGTTTTTGGTTTGTTTGATTATTGGAAACTTCCTGGGAATCCTATGCTAGTGCTATAAAAATGTCAGTTTACTTAGGAAATGGGTAAACTCCATGACATAAAGTCAGTGTTTCACATTTTACACTTTTATTTTTTCTTCTTTATATTTGTAAGCATGGAGTATTTTACTATTGGAATACAAAATGTCCATTTAATTTAAGAATCCATGAAATATCTCCTGAAACTATTGTAGATGGCCAATTTCCACTGCTTTTACAATCAAAACTGATTCCTAGTCAATCATACATGTTCTAATCTAAAAAAAAAAGTCTTGAAATATTAGATTTTGGTTTTTTTCCCCCCCTTATTTATTCAAAGGAGGATTATTCCAATTTCAGTTAAGAAATAAGAATGATTCATTCACAAATGCTTATTGATTGATCACCAGTATAAGGAGCACTTTTCTAGGTAACAGCGGTGAACAGTATGCATGAAACCTGGCCTTTCTGTGGCATTTTCCATGTAACACAGAGGCAGCTGGACGTGGTGAAACAAACCAGCCTTGCAAGTTACTAGCTGGTGCTCACAGTAAGTGTTCTCCCAGTTAGATTCTAATAGATGACTAGATTAGGAATTATTGATCTTGATTAGGAAAGTATCAAAGGATGGTGAGACCACCACTCAGTATGTATAAAGCTGAACTTTTTGCTTGTTATACTAATTATGAGCTATGCCGGTTAGGCCTGGCTTCGTAGCAGAGCAGACTGCTGGCCTTATACACGGGGTTTCTGGAAGCTAGAAATTCAGGAATGGGCAGACTCCGAGTGGTATAAATGGGGTGACGTCATCCATAGCAGGGGGTCTTGTGGGCGAGGTTGGTGTTACTTTATTTTTTTCGCTTGGGAGGCCTTTTATGCCAAGCTCTCATGTCATCCAAAGACTGGTGACATGATCTCATGGGTCTTCGAGCATCTCTGCTTTCTCACCCCAATAAAGCTTTTAATAAATTCCTTTCTGCTTAAAAAAGCCAGGGTTGGGTTCTGTTACCCGAAGTGGTTGCAGGCAAGACTTGGGAGAAAAAAAAAAAAAAGGGAGGAAATTTGGGACTAGTTACCTGCCCTAGTAAAGGCTGAGGGTGCGGAAAATCCATTTCGTATTACGGGATATGAATTTGGCAGGCGATGGCATTCGGTGGCAAAACAGCTGAAATATCACAAATTATTCCCAGGAATGAAGTGCCCATTGAATAGGTTGCTGCTGTGGAATAGCATCAAACACACAAGGGTTTCAAATGGGTGCACTGATGACAGCACTAGAGAGCTTAAAGGAGCAAGGCAAGCCCAGTTGATATTTTCAGCTCAAGGCATAGGCTGAAAATTAGGGATTAGTATGATGGCCGGAAGAATCCCTTGTCTTTTGGCGCCATGAGGCTGAAAGTCAAATGCAGAGTTTGATCCTATTGATGACTGGATGGCATTATCCACTGAGTTCATAGCCGTTTTAGATCTCTTATGGAGAAGTTAAGGTATTGGTCAGAAAAGAGTGGGCCCCTGATAACTGGGGTGGGGACACGTGGAAGGAACTGGATTCCCTTGAATCTTTACCCTTTTTAAAAATCTTGCTTGATAGTGAGGTAGCCCCTGTGACCCTTGTTTGAAGACCCTGAAAAAGCCCTTGTCTGGTGGGGGCTCAGTCTTGCAAGAGGAAGCTCATCCTTGCCTTCCAACCCTCCCATCTCCTGTCCGATTCCAACATGCCCCAGGGAGTGAAGAGAAAGTCAGAAGGAGGAGGCTTAGACAATAAAAGAACTACAATATTTTGCTTTTTCTTGCAAAATATAAAGAATATATGTGGAGGTAGAGTGTGGGGGGGGTGGCGCTAGGCTAAGAAGGGAGAAATTTAATAATTGGTCAAGTTGAGTGTATTAATGCACTGAACTTGTTTCTAATTAACACACTGTTTTGATTTGGTATGCTGTCTCGGCATCTGGAGTGTTCTTTTTTTTCTTAATTGATGTTTTATTTATTGTTTTTGTTTGTTTGGGGGGGAGGTAATTAGGTTTTTTTTTTTAATGGAGGTACTGGGGATTGAACTCAGGACCTCATGCATGCGAGGCATGCACTCTAACACTGAGCTATACCCTCCCCCCAGGTGTTCTTTTTTTAATTGAAGTACAGTCAGTTACAATGTGTCAATTTCTGGTGTACAGCACAAAGTCTCAGTCATGCATATACACACATATATTTGTTTTCATATTCTTTTTCATTAAAGGTTATTACAAGATACTGAATATAGTTCCCTGTGCTATAGAGAAGAAATTTGGTTTTTTATTTATTTCTATATATAGTGGTTAACCTTTGCAAATCTCAAACTCCCAAATTTATCCGTTCCCACCCCCTTTCACCCATTAACCATAAAATTGTTTACTATGCCTGGGAGTCTGCTTCTGTTTTGTAGATGAGTCCATTAATGTCCTCTTTTTTCTTTTTTGAGATTGCACATATGAATCATACGGTATTTTTCTTTCTCTTCTTAGCTTCACTTAGAATGATGATCTCAAGGTCCATTTATGTTGCTCCAAAGGCATTATTTTATTCTTTCTTATCCCTGAGTAGTATTCTGTTGTATAAATAGACCACAAATTCTTTATCTGGTCATCTGTCATTGGACATTTACATTGTTTCCATGTCTTGGCTATTATCAGTAGTGCTCCTATGAGCATTGGGGTGCATGTGTGTCTTTTCCTGTGGTTTGATGACTAGAGAAGTTCCTTTCACATTTATTGTAAAGCTGGTTTGGTGGTGGTGAATTCTTTAAGCTTTTGTTTATCTGTGAGGCTTTTGCTTTCTCCATCAAATCTGAACGAGAGCCTGGCTGGGTAGGGTATTCTTGGTTGTAGATTTTTCCCCCTTCATCACTTTAAATGTATCTTGCCACTCCCTTCTGGCCTATAGAATTTCTTCTGAAAATTCAGCTGATAACCTTATGGGAGTTCCTTTGTATGTTATTTGTTGCTTTTCTCTTGCTGGTTTTAATATTCTCTCCTTATCCTTACTTTTTGTCAGTTTGATTACTGTGTGCCTTGGGGTGTTCCTCTTTGGGTTGATTCTGTGTGGAACTGTCTGTGCTTCCTGCACTTGGGTGACTGTTTCCTTTCCCAAGTTTGGGAAGTTTTCGGTTATCTCTTCAAAAATTTTCTCAGGTTTTATCTATCTTCTCTTTCTGGGATCCCTATAATGCAAATATTAGCACGTTTCATGTTGTTCCAGAGTTCTGTTAAACTATCCTCATTTCTTATCATTCTCTTTTCTGTTCTGCAGTAGTGATTTCCACTAATCTTGTCTTCTAGCTCACTGATCTGTTCTGCCTCATTTAGTCTATTCTTGGTTCCTTCTAGCGTGTTGTTCATTTTAGTGCTTCTACTCTTCAGCTCTGTTTGGGTATTTATATTTTCACACTCTGCTAAAAACTTCACTCTGTGCATCTATACTCCTCTTGAGTTCTCTGAACATCTTCGCCATCATTATTCTAAATTCTTTCTCGGATAAACTGCCTATCTCATCATGACTTATTTCTTCTGGGATTTTTATCTTGTGCCTTGGTGAGGACACATTCTTGAATTAGATATGCTTTGTCCTCTAAACTCCTACCAATGTCATCTCTCAGGGATTCACTACATGCTTTTACACTGTTAGGCTACCCCTTACTTCTGATCACAAAACTCCCTTTACAGTGAATTCCCTGGAGTTAATGTAAATACACTCCTCATAGAGTCTGAAACAGCTGGCCTCTTGGGGTTGTAGATTGGAGTCCTGATCTGCTGTATGTAGTGCTTATTGTATATACTGTGACCAAGGCCTAAATACAAGGATCTAGGAACCAAAGTGCAAGGGAGAAGGGCACTTCTCAGTATCTAGTGACACAAACATCTTTGTCTCCATTCCTAGAGATGCTGGGCTTTGCTGATTTGAGGGGAGCAAGGGAGGAATTCTACCAGGGGAACACAGCAATGACTGTAATGCTTTGAAAGGGGAGGGTTACAATACTGGCTGAGTGAACAGAGTTGATGGTACACAATGGGGGATGGGAGAAGTATGGACGGAACCTTGTTATTTATGGTAAATTTAATGTGAGACATTTGCAATCTTAGGCAACTGATGGAAAGGCTGTGATAGAAATGCAGGTTTAGACCATCCCACTCAGTAAAGGCCTCTAATCCATGAAGGTGAGGGCTGAAATCAGAGGAACATGGAGTAAGTCATGGAAGATAAAAATAAAAAAATACCAGCCATGGCCTCAAGACTAACGGCAGAAAGAGCAACGGTTGCAGCCTACACATTTTTCTTTGCTGTCTCATGTATTTATCTGCGTATGTTACTTAACGTTCTCCTTGCCCCTTAACACATTACTACACGTAGTTGGTGTTGATGGTGGCTGACTTGACAGTTGAGTTCAGAGGTCAGCATACAGCAAGATAAAGTCATGGAACTAGAGGAGGAATGGACGTCATTCAGGACCCTGGCCTAGCAGCTGGAGCTTTATTACAGAGACGTGGTCTCATTTCTGGTTAAAGGAGCAATTATATTTATTTAAATTGTGTGTAAATTCCATGTTTTCAGATACAAGAACAGATAATTGGAACAGTTAATAACTGGATATTTTATTTCGACAAAAGTCAAGAAGTTGCTAAGCATAAAGTTTGTCAAATGCACGAAAGATGTTGAGCACACAACTGTCGGTGAGTTCTAAGAAATGTATTTAATCCTCTATGTTTTCTTCAGAGGAGAAAAACATCAGTTATAACATTTGGCAAATATTATTTCATCAAGGATTTAATGTATATAGGAAATAAAACATAGAATGTATTATAAATCTCAATTTATTCTAAAGTATTAACACCAACTAATCCCAACTATGCCACAAGCACAGGTTTACCAGGCTGTGATTTTATACATTAACAAACTAAGTTAATTAGAAAGACATTTACATACACCATTTTCACTGCTACAACACAGGGACAAAAGCACTAAAAAAAAAAAAAAATCAGAGTAGATTTTACGCTAGAGTTACTTTCTGTCCAGGTCGAAACATTGTTCCACTTTGATTTTTTCTCTTCTTTGGATTTTGAAAGCTTTCATACCTTAAAAATAAAAAAAGGTAGATAATGTTTAATACGTATAAATGCTAAAATTACAAAAATAATGGATTGTAGACAGAATTTTTTAAGAAAAGGGAAATAAACTGGAAAAATTAACAGAAATTAAAGAAGTTCTAACAAATTTTTAAAAGTTGAACACTTCAACAGGAAAAGGAGCAAAAGGGATGAATACATAATACAAATGGCAATACTCATATAAAAAATATAACCTCTATAGTTACAATCAAAGAAAAGTATTTAAACAACATACAGAGAGAAACACTACATTTAAAGTTAGTGCCTGCTGACGCGAGCACTATGATAATTACACTGCTGTTGCAATGTGCACTATATGGTATTTCTGGACGGCAATTTGGAAACATTTCATAGTACATTTTTCCTTTATTGAAGTACAGTCAGTTAACAATGTTAAATTCAGGTGCACAGCACACTTCAGTCATACATAAACATACATGTATTTTTCATATTCTCAACGTCCCAACTTCTCCCATCCTGGCGGACCCAGCCCCTCAAGTAACCGTAAGTTTTTCTTCCTGTGTGTCTGTTCATAAAGAACTTGTCTTTTTTCTTTTTTTTTAGATTATACATATTAGTGATATCATAGGAAATCATTCTCTTCTGGCTTGCGTGAATTACGGAGGGAGGACAAAGACGAGGCTACAGTCGTTATCTCTCTTCTCTGTCTTTCTAAGGGAAAATGGGAGGAGTCCAAGGTCTATCTCTGTCTCTAATGGAGGAGGAAGACACTAATCTGTCTACCTGTTTGTCTATCAAAAGGAGGCGAAGAAGGTGTTCCGAGTGTCTACTTGTGTTTCTCTCTCACTCTCTCAACAGGATGAAGACGCGAGTGTGTCTATCTGTGTGTGTGTCTCTATTTCTCTAGTTATCTAAAAATGAGGAGGAGACAAGTGTGTCTATCCCTGTATCTAATGGAGGAGCAGGAGAGGGCTAGTGTGTCTGTCTGTGTCTCTCTCTCTCTCCATCTCTCTAGTTATGTAAAAATGAGGAGGAGGCTAGTGTGTCTGTCTGTCTGTGTGTATCTTTCGCTGTCTCTATCGAAACAGGAGGAGGAGGAGGCTAGTGTGTCTTTGTATCTCTGTGTGTGTTTCTTTCTGTATCTCAACAGGACGAAGAGGCGGCTAGTGTGTCTGTCTGTCTGTCTGTCTGTGTGTCCGTCTAATAGAGGATAAGGAGGACGCTAGTGTGGCTGTTTCTCGCTCTGTGTGTGTGTCTGTGTTTCTAATGGAGGAGGAGGAGGGGGCTAGTGTGTCCATCTATCTCCCTATGTAGAGGAAGAGGAGGCAAGTGTGTCTGTCTATCTCTGTATCTAATGGAGGAGAAGGAGGAGGCCAGTGTGTCTATATATCCGTCTACTGGGGGAGCACAGTGTCTGTCTGTCTTTCTATCTAATGGAGGAAGAAGAGGAGGCGGCTGGTGTGCCTGTCTAGCTAATAAAGCAGGCTAGTGTGTCTGTCTGTCTGTATCTATCTAATGGAGGAGGAGGAGGCTAGTGTGTCTATCCATCTATCTGTATATCTACGTATTTAATGGAGGAGGCTAGTGTGTCTAATTGTCCGTGTGTTGATCATTTTGTCTATCTAATGAAGGAGGAGCCTTGCGTGTCTATCAATGAATCAAACGGAGGAGGGGTTAGTGTGTCTGTCTATAGGTCTGTCTATCTATCTATCTATCTCTGTGTGTGTATGTATCTGATAGATAGGAGGAGAGACAAACAAACACACACTAGCGTCCTCCTCCTCTATCAAATGGAGGAGAAGGCTACTGTGTCTGTGTATCTATGTATCTGTCTCTGTCTATCCCTAGTGGAGGAGGCTAGTGTGCCTGTCCACCTATCTAATGGAGAAGCAGGAGGAGGGTACTGTGTCTGTCTATAGGTCTGTCTACCTACCTATCTCTGCCTGTGTATCTATCTGATAGAGGAGGAGGAGGCCACTAGTGTCTTTCTGTCTGTCTGTCCTCCTATCTATCAAATGGAGGAGGCGGCTAGCATGTCTACGTATCGGTGTGTGTTTCTATGTAATGGAGGAGGCGGCTAGCGTGCCTGTCCATCTGTCTAAACAAGAGGAGGAGGAGGCTCCTGTGTGTATCGATCTGTGTGTGTATCTCTCACTCCCTCTCTCTACGTATCTAAACAGAGGCGGCGGCTAGTGTGTCTATCTGCGTGTATCTCTCGCACACTCTCTTTCTATTTCAGCAGGAAGAGGAGGCGGCTAGAGTGTCTGGCTATGTATCTCTCTGTCTGTCTGTCTGTCTATCTATCCATCTATCTAATGGGGAAGGAGGAGGAGGACGTGGCTAGTGTTCCGTGTGTCTACCTGTGTGTGTGTGTGTCTCTCTCTCTCTCTCTCTCTGTCTCTAGTTATCTAAAAATGAGGAGGAGGCTAGTGTGTCTGTCTGTCTGTGTGTATCTCTCGCTGTCTCTATCGAAACAGGAGGTGGAGGAGGCTAGTGTGTCTTTGTATCTCTGTGTGTGTTTCTTTCTGTATCTCAACAGGACGAAGAGGCGGCTAGTCTGTCTGTGTGTCTGTCTCTCCGTCTAATAGGGGATAAGGAGGACGCTAGTGTGGCTGTTTCTCGGTCTGTGTGTGTGTCTGTGTTTCTAATGGAGGAGGAGGAGGGGGCTAGTGTGTCCATCTATCTCCCTATGTAGAGGAAGAGGAGGCAAGTGTGTCTGTCTATCTCTGTATCTAATGGAGGAGAAGGAGGAGGCCAGTGTGTCTATATATCCGTCTACTGGGGGAGCACAGTGTCTGTCTGTCTTTCTATCTAATGGAGGAAGAAGAGGAGGCGGCTGGTGGGCCTGTCTAGCTAATCAAGCAGGCTAGTGTGTCTGTCTGTCTGTATCTATCTAATGGAGGAGGAGGAGGCTAGTGTGTCTATCCATCTATCTGTATATCTACGTATTTAATGGAGGAGGCTAGTGTGTCTAATTGTCCGTGGGTTGATCATTTTGTCTATCTAATGAAGGAGGAGCCTTGCGTGTCTATCAATGAATCAAACGGAGGAGGGGTTAGTGTGTCTGTCTATAGGTCTGTCTATCTGTCTATCTCTGTGTGTGTATGTATCTGATAGATAGGAGGAGAGACAGACAAACACACACTAGAGTCCTCCTCCTCTATCAAATGGAGGAGAAGGCTACTGTGTCTGTGTATCTATGTATCTATCTCTGTCTATCCCTACTGGAGGAGGCTAGTGTGCCTGTCCACCTATCTAAAGGAGAAGCAGGAGGAGGGTAGTGTGTCTGTCTGTCTAATGAAGAAGGAATAGACTAGTCTGTCTAACTATCTCTCTGCAGAGGAGCAGGAATGCAGTGTGTCTGTCAGTCTGTCTGTGTTTCTAACTATGTATCTACTATCTATGTATTTAATGCAGGAGGAGGAGGCTAGTGTGTCTGAGTATCTGTCTGTCTCACTAATGGAGCAGAAGGAGGAGGCTAGGGTGTCTGTCTGTCTATGTGTCTTTCTATTTATCTCCCTAATGGAGGACGACGAGAAGGCTACAGTGTCTGTGTATCTATGTATCTGTCTCATGGAGGAGGCTAGTGTGCCTGTCCATCTGTCTAAACAAGAGGAGGAGGAGGCTCCTGTGTCTATCGATCTGTGTGTGTATCTCTCACTCCCTCTCTCTACGTACGTAAACAGAGGCGGCGGCTAGTGTGTCTCTCTGCGTGTATCTCTCGCACACTCTCTAATTCAGCAGGAAGAGGAGGCGGCTAGAGTGTCTGGCTATGTATCTCTCTGTCTGTCTGTCTGTCTATCTATCCATCTATCTAATGGGGAAGGAGGAGGAGGAGGTGGCTAGTGTTCCGTGTGTCTACCTGTGTGTGTGTGTGTCTCTCTCTCTCTCTCTCTCAACAGGATGAGGAGGCTACTGTGTCTATCTGTGTGTGTCTCTCTCTCTCTCTCTAGTTATCTAAAAATGAGGAGGAGGCTAGTGTGTCTGTCTATCTGTGTGTATCTCTCGCTGTCTCTATCGAAACAGGAGGTGGAGGAGGCTAGTGTGTCTAATTGTCCGTGGGTTGATCATTTTGTCTATCTAATGAAGGAGGAGCCTTGCGTGTCTATCAATGAATCAAACGGAGGAGGGGTTAGTGTGTCTGTCTATAGGTCTGTCTATCTGTCTATCTCTGTGTGTGTATGTATCTGATAGATAGGAGGACAGACAGACAAACACACACTAGCGTCCTCCTCCTCCTCTATCAAATGGAGGAGAAGGCTACTGTGTCTGTGTATCTATGTATCTGTCTCTGTATATCCCTAGTGGAGGAGGCTAGTGTGCCTGTCCACCTATGTAATGGAGAAGCAGGAGGAGGGTAGTGTGTCTGTCTATATGTCTGTCTACCTACCTATCTCTGCCTGTGTATCTATCTGATAGAGGAGGAGGAGGCCACTAGTGTCTTTCTGTCTGTCTGTCCTCCTATCTATCAAATGGAGGAGGCGGCTAGCATGTCTACGTATCGGTGTGTGTTTCTATGTAATGGAGGAGGCGGCTAGCGTGCCTGTCCATCTGTCTAAACAAGAGGAGGAGGAGGCCCCTGTGTCTATCGATCTGTGTGTGTATCTCTCACTCCCTCTCTCTACGTATGTAAACAGAGGCGGCGGCTAGTGTGTCTATCTGCGTGTATCTCTCGCACACTCTCTTTCTATTTCAGCAGGAAGAGGAGGCGGCTAGAGTGTCTGGCTATGTATCTCTCTGTCTGTCTGTCTGTCTATCCATCTATCTAATGGGGAAGGAGGAGGAGGAGGTGGCTAGTGTTCCGTGTGTCTACCTGTGTGTGTGTGTGTCTCTCTCTCTCTCAACAGGATGAGGAGGCTACTGTGTCTATCTGTGTGTGTCTCTCTCTCTCTCTCTCTCTCTCTAGTTATCTAAACATGAGGAGGAGGCTAGTGTGTCTGTCTATCTGTGTATCTCTCGCTGTCTCTATCGAAACAGGAGGTGGAGGAGGCTAGTGTGTCTAATTGTCCGTGGGTTGATCATTTTGTCTATCTAATGAAGGAGGAGCCTTGCGTGTCTATCAATGAATCAAACGGAGGAGGGGTTAGTGTGTCTGTCTATAGGTCTGTCTATCTGTCTATCTCTGTGTGTGTATGTATCTGATAGATAGGAGGACAGACAGACAAACACACACTAGCATCCTCCTCCTCCTCTATCAAATGGAGGAGAAGGCTACTGTGTCCGTGTATCTATGTATCTGTCTCTGTATGTCCCTAGTGGAGGAGGCTAGTGTGCCTGTCCACCTATCTAAAGGAGAAGCAGGAGGAGGGTAGTGTGTCTGTCTGTCTAATGCAGGAGGAATAGAGTAGTGTGTATAACTATCTCTCTGCAGAGGAGCAGGAATCCAGTGTGTCTGTCTGTCTGTCTGTGTTTAAAACTATGTATCTACTATCTATGTATTTAATGCAGGAGGAGGAGGAGGAGGGTAGTGTGTCTGAGAATCTGTCTGTCTCTGTAATGGAGCAGAAGGAGGAGGCTAGGGTGTCTGTCTGTCTATCTGTCTTTCTATTTATCTCCCTAATGGAGGAGGACGAGAAGGCTACTGTGTCTGTGTATCTATGTATCTGTCTCTGTATATCCCTAGTGAAGGAGACTAGTGTGCCTGTGCACCTATCTAATGGAGAAGCAGGAGGAGGGTAGTGTGTCTGTCTATATGTCTGTCTACCTACCTATCTCTGCCTGTGTATCTATCTGATAGAGGAGGAGGAGGCCACTAGTGTCTTTCTGTCTGTCTGTCCTCCTATCTATCAAATGGAGGAGGCGGCTAGCATGTCTACGTATCGGTGTGTGTTTCTATGTAATGGAGGAGGCGGCTAGCGTGCCTGTCCATCTGTCTAAACAAGAGGAGGAGGAGGCCCCTGTGTCTATCGATCTGTGTGTGTATCTCTCACTCCCTCTCTCTACGTATGTAAACAGAGGCGGCGGCTAGTGTGTCTATCTGCGTGTATCTCTCGCACACTCTCTTTCTATTTCAGCAGGAAGAGGAGGCGGCTAGAGTGTCTGGCTATGTATCTCTCTGTCTGTCTGTCTGTCTATCCATCTATCTAATGGGGAAGGAGGAGGAGGAGGTGGCTAGTGTTCCGTGTGTCTACCTGTGTGTGTGTGTGTCTCTCTCTCTCTCAACAGGATGAGGAGGCTACTGTGTCTATCTGTGTGTGTCTCTCTCTCTCTCTCTCTCTCTCTAGTTATCTAAACATGAGGAGGAGGCTAGTGTGTCTGTCTATCTGTGTGTATCTCTCGCTGTCTCTATCGAAACAGGAGGTGGAGGAGGCTAGTGTGTCTAATTGTCCGTGGGTTGATCATTTTGTCTATCTAATGAAGGAGGAGCCTTGCGTGTCTATCAATGAATCAAACGGAGGAGGGGTTAGTGTGTCTGTCTATAGGTCTGTCTATCTGTCTATCTCTGTGTGTGTATGTATCTGATAGATAGGAGGAGAGACAGACAAACACACACTAGAGTCCTCCTCCTCTATCAAATGGAGGAGAAGGCTATTGTGTCCGTGTATCTATGTATCTGTCTCTGTCTATCCCTACTGGAGGAGGCTAGTGTGCCTGTCCACCTACCTAAAGGAGAAGCAGGAGGAGGGTAGTGTGTCTGTCTGTCTAATGAAGAAGGAATAGACTAGTCTGTCTAACTATCTCTCTGCAGAGGAGCAGGAATGCAGTGTGTCTGTCAGTCTGTCTGTGTTTCTAACTATGTATCTACTATCTATGTATTTAATGCAGGAGGAGGAGGCTAGTGTGTCTGAGTATCTGTCTGTCTCACTAATGGAGCAGAAGGAGGAGGCTAGGGTGTCTGTCTGTCTATGTGTCTTTCTATTTATCTCCCTAATGGAGGACGACGAGAAGGCTACTGTGTCTGTGTATCTATGTATCTGTCTCATGGAGGAGGCTAGTGTGCCTGTCCATCTGTCTAAACAAGAGGAGGAGGAGGCTCCTGTGTCTATCGATCTGTGTGTGTATCTCTCACTCCCTCTCTCTACGTACGTAAACAGAGGCGGCGGCTAGTGTGTCTATCTGCGTGTATCTCTCGCACACTCTCTAATTCAGCAGGAAGAGGAGGCGGCTAGAGTGTCTGGCTATGTATCTCTCTGTCTGTCTGTCTGTCTATCTATCCATCTATCTAATGGGGAAGGAGGAGGAGGAGGTGGCTAGTGTTCCGTGTGTCTACCTGCGTATGTGTGTGTCTGTCTCTCTCTCTCTCTCAACAGGATGAGGAGGCTACTGTGTCTATCTGTGTGTGTGTCTCTCTCTCTCTCTCTCTCTCTCTCTCTCTAGTTATCTAAAAATGAGGAGGAGGCTAGTGTGTCTGTCTATCTGTGTGTATCTCTCGCTGTCTCTATCGAAACAGGAGGTGGAGGAGGCTAGTGTGTCTAATTGTCCGTGGGTTGATCATTTTGTCTATCTAATGAAGGAGGAGCCTTGCGTGTCTATCAATGAATCAAACGGAGGAGGGGTTAGTGTGTCTGTCTATAGGTCTGTCTATCTGTCTATCTCTGTGTGTGTATGTATCTGATAGATAGGAGGACAGACAGACAAACACACACTAGCGTCCTCCTCCTCCTCTATCAAATGGAGGAGAAGGCTACTGTGTCTGTGTATCTATGTATCTGTCTCTGTATATCCCTAGTGGAGGAGGCTAGTGTGCCTGTCCACCTATGTAATGGAGAAGCAGGAGGAGGGTAGTGTGTCTGTCTATATGTCTGTCTACCTACCTATCTCTGCCTGTGTATCTATCTGATAGAGGAGGAGGAGGCCACTAGTGTCTTTCTGTCTGTCTGTCCTCCTATCTATCAAATGGAGGAGGCGGCTAGCATGTCTACGTATCGGTGTGTGTTTCTATGTAATGGAGGAGGCGGCTAGCGTGCCTGTCCATCTGTCTAAACAAGAGGAGGAGGAGGCCCCTGTGTCTATCGATCTGTGTGTGTATCTCTCACTCCCTCTCTCTACGTATGTAAACAGAGGCGGCGGCTAGTGTGTCTATCTGCGTGTATCTCTCGCACACTCTCTTTCTATTTCAGCAGGAAGAGGAGGCGGCTAGAGTGTCTGGCTATGTATCTCTCTGTCTGTCTGTCTGTCTATCCATCTATCTAATGGGGAAGGAGGAGGAGGAGGTGGCTAGTGTTCCGTGTGTCTACCTGTGTGTGTGTGTGTCTCTCTCTCTCTCAACAGGATGAGGAGGCTACTGTGTCTATCTGTGTGTGTCTCTCTCTCTCTCTCTCTCTCTCTAGTTATCTAAACATGAGGAGGAGGCTAGTGTGTCTGTCTATCTGTGTGTATCTCTCGCTGTCTCTATCGAAACAGGAGGTGGAGGAGGCTAGTGTGTCTAATTGTCCGTGGGTTGATCATTTTGTCTATCTAATGAAGGAGGAGCCTTGCGTGTCTATCAATGAATCAAACGGAGGAGGGGTTAGTGTGTCTGTCTATAGGTCTGTCTATCTGTCTATCTCTGTGTGTGTATGTATCTGATAGATAGGAGGAGAGACAGACAAACACACACTAGAGTCCTCCTCCTCTATCAAATGGAGGAGAAGGCTATTGTGTCCGTGTATCTATGTATCTGTCTCTGTCTATCCCTACTGGAGGAGGCTAGTGTGCCTGTCCACCTACCTAAAGGAGAAGCAGGAGGAGGGTAGTGTGTCTGTCTGTCTAATGAAGAAGGAATAGACTAGTCTGTCTAACTATCTCTCTGCAGAGGAGCAGGAATGCAGTGTGTCTGTCAGTCTGTCTGTGTTTCTAACTATGTATCTACTATCTATGTATTTAATGCAGGAGGAGGAGGCTAGTGTGTCTGAGTATCTGTCTGTCTCACTAATGGAGCAGAAGGAGGAGGCTAGGGTGTCTGTCTGTCTATGTGTCTTTCTATTTATCTCCCTAATGGAGGACGACGAGAAGGCTACTGTGTCTGTGTATCTATGTATCTGTCTCATGGAGGAGGCTAGTGTGCCTGTCCATCTGTCTAAACAAGAGGAGGAGGAGGCTCCTGTGTCTATCGATCTGTGTGTGTATCTCTCACTCCCTCTCTCTACGTACGTAAACAGAGGCGGCGGCTAGTGTGTCTATCTGCGTGTATCTCTCGCACACTCTCTAATTCAGCAGGAAGAGGAGGCGGCTAGAGTGTCTGGCTATGTATCTCTCTGTCTGTCTGTCTGTCTATCTATCCATCTATCTAATGGGGAAGGAGGAGGAGGAGGTGGCTAGTGTTCCGTGTGTCTACCTGCGTATGTGTGTGTCTGTCTCTCTCTCTCTCTCAACAGGATGAGGAGGCTACTGTGTCTATCTGTGTGTGTCTCTCTCTCTCTCTCTCTCTCTCTCTCTAGTTATCTAAAAATGAGGAGGAGGCTAGTGTGTCTGTCTATCTGTGTGTATCTCTCGCTGTCTCTATCGAAACAGGAGGTGGAGGAGGCTAGTGTGTCTAATTGTCCGTGGGTTGATCATTTTGTCTATCTAATGAAGGAGGAGCCTTGCGTGTCTATCAATGAATCAAACGGAGGAGGGGTTAGTGTGTCTGTCTATAGGTCTGTCTATCTGTCTATCTCTGTGTGTGTATGTATCTGATAGATAGGAGGACAGACAGACAAACACACACTAGCGTCCTCCTCCTCCTCTATCAAATGGAGGAGAAGGCTACTGTGTCTGTGTATCTATGTATCTGTCTCTGTATATCCCTAGTGGAGGAGGCTAGTGTGCCTGTCCACCTATGTAATGGAGAAGCAGGAGGAGGGTAGTGTGTCTGTCTATATGTCTGTCTACCTACCTATCTCTGCCTGTGTATCTATCTGATAGAGGAGGAGGAGGCCACTAGTGTCTTTCTGTCTGTCTGTCCTCCTATCTATCAAATGGAGGAGGCGGCTAGCATGTCTACGTATCGGTGTGTGTTTCTATGTAATGGAGGAGGCGGCTAGCGTGCCTGTCCATCTGTCTAAACAAGAGGAGGAGGAGGCCCCTGTGTCTATCGATCTGTGTGTGTATCTCTCACTCCCTCTCTCTACGTATGTAAACAGAGGCGGCGGCTAGTGTGTCTATCTGCGTGTATCTCTCGCACACTCTCTTTCTATTTCAGCAGGAAGAGGAGGCGGCTAGAGTGTCTGGCTATGTATCTCTCTGTCTGTCTGTCTGTCTATCCATCTATCTAATGGGGAAGGAGGAGGAGGAGGTGGCTAGTGTTCCGTGTGTCTACCTGTGTGTGTGTGTGTCTCTCTCTCTCTCAACAGGATGAGGAGGCTACTGTGTCTATCTGTGTGTGTCTCTCTCTCTCTCTCTCTCTCTCTAGTTATCTAAAAATGAGGAGGAGGCTAGTGTGTCTGTCTATCTGTGTGTATCTCTCGCTGTCTCTATCGAAACAGGAGGTGGAGGAGGCTAGTGTGTCTAATTGTCCGTGGGTTGATCATTTTGTCTATCTAATGAAGGAGGAGCCTTGCGTGTCTATCAATGAATCAAACGGAGGAGGGGTTAGTGTGTCTGTCTATAGGTCTGTCTATCTGTCTATCTCTGTGTGTGTATGTATCTGATAGATAGGAGGAGAGACAGACAAACACACACTAGAGTCCTCCTCCTCTATCAAATGGAGGAGAAGGCTATTGTGTCCGTGTATCTATGTATCTGTCTCTGTCTATCCCTACTGGAGGAGGCTAGTGTGCCTGTCCACCTACCTAAAGGAGAAGCAGGAGGAGGGTAGTGTGTCTGTCTGTCTAATGAAGAAGGAATAGACTAGTCTGTCTAACTATCTCTCTGCAGAGGAGCAGGAATGCAGTGTGTCTGTCAGTCTGTCTGTGTTTCTAACTATGTATCTACTATCTATGTATTTAATGCAGGAGGAGGAGGCTAGTGTGTCTGAGTATCTGTCTGTCTCACTAATGGAGCAGAAGGAGGAGGCTAGGGTGTCTGTCTGTCTATGTGTCTTTCTATTTATCTCCCTAATGGAGGACGACGAGAAGGCTACTGTGTCTGTGTATCTATGTATCTGTCTCATGGAGGAGGCTAGTGTGCCTGTCCATCTGTCTAAACAAGAGGAGGAGGAGGCTCCTGTGTCTATCGATCTGTGTGTGTATCTCTCACTCCCTCTCTCTACGTACGTAAACAGAGGCGGCGGCTAGTGTGTCTCTCTGCGTGTATCTCTCGCACACTCTCTAATTCAGCAGGAAGAGGAGGCGGCTAGAGTGTCTGGCTATGTATCTCTCTGTCTGTCTGTCTGTCTATCTATCCATCTATCTAATGGGGAAGGAGGAGGAGGAGGTGGCTAGTGTTCCGTGTGTCTACCTGCGTATGTGTGTGTCTCTCTCTCTCTCTCTCTCAACAGGATGAGGAGGCTACTGTGTCTATCTGTGTGTCTCTCTCTCTCTCTCTCTCTCTCTAGTTATCTAAAAATGAGGAGGAGGCTAGTGTGTCTGTCTATCTGTGTGTATCTCTCGCTGTCTCTATCGAAACAGGAGGTGGAGGAGGCTAGTGTGTCTAATTGTCCGTGGGTTGATCATTTTGTCTATCTAATGAAGGAGGAGCCTTGCGTGTCTATCAATGAATCAAACGGAGGAGGGGTTAGTGTGTCTGTCTATAGGTCTGTCTATCTGTCTATCTCTGTGTGTGTATGTATCTGATAGATAGGAGGACAGACAGACAAACACACACTAGCGTCCTCCTCCTCCTCTATCAAATGGAGGAGAAGGCTACTGTGTCTGTGTATCTATGTATCTGTCTCTGTATATCCCTAGTGGAGGAGGCTAGTGTGCCTGTCCACCTATGTAATGGAGAAGCAGGAGGAGGGTAGTGTGTCTGTCTATATGTCTGTCTACCTACCTATCTCTGCCTGTGTATCTATCTGATAGAGGAGGAGGAGGCCACTAGTGTCTTTCTGTCTGTCTGTCCTCCTATCTATCAAATGGAGGAGGCGGCTAGCATGTCTACGTATCGGTGTGTGTTTCTATGTAATGGAGGAGGCGGCTAGCGTGCCTGTCCATCTGTCTAAACAAGAGGAGGAGGAGGCCCCTGTGTCTATCGATCTGTGTGTGTATCTCTCACTCCCTCTCTCTACGTATGTAAACAGAGGCGGCGGCTAGTGTGTCTATCTGCGTGTATCTCTCGCACACTCTCTTTCTATTTCAGCAGGAAGAGGAGGCGGCTAGAGTGTCTGGCTATGTATCTCTCTGTCTGTCTGTCTGTCTATCCATCTATCTAATGGGGAAGGAGGAGGAGGAGGTGGCTAGTGTTCCGTGTGTCTACCTGTGTGTGTGTGTGTCTCTCTCTCTCTCAACAGGATGAGGAGGCTACTGTGTCTATCTGTGTGTGTCTCTCTCTCTCTCTCTCTCTCTCTAGTTATCTAAAAATGAGGAGGAGGCTAGTGTGTCTGTCTATCTGTGTGTATCTCTCGCTGTCTCTATCGAAACAGGAGGTGGAGGAGGCTAGTGTGTCTAATTGTCCGTGGGTTGATCATTTTGTCTATCTAATGAAGGAGGAGCCTTGCGTGTCTATCAATGAATCAAACGGAGGAGGGGTTAGTGTGTCTGTCTATAGGTCTGTCTATCTGTCTATCTCTGTGTGTGTATGTATCTGATAGATAGGAGGAGAGACAGACAAACACACACTAGCGTCCTCCTCCTCCTCTATCAAATGGAGGAGAAGGCTACTGTGTCTGTGTATCTATGTATCTGTCTCTGTATATCCCTAGTGGAGGAGGCTAGTGTGCCTGTCCACCTATGTAATGGAGAAGCAGGAGGAGGGTAGTGTGTCTGTCTATATGTCTGTCTACCTACCTATCTCTGCCTGTGTATCTATCTGATAGAGGAGGAGGAGGCCACTAGTGTCTTTCTGTCTGTCTGTCCTCCTATCTATCAAATGGAGGAGGCGGCTAGCATGTCTACGTATCGGTGTGTGTTTCTATGTAATGGAGGAGGCGGCTAGCGTGCCTGTCCATCTGTCTAAACAAGAGGAGGAGGAGGCCCCTGTGTCTATCGATCTGTGTGTGTATCTCTCACTCCCTCTCTCTACGTATGTAAACAGAGGCGGCGGCTAGTGTGTCTATCTGCGTGTATCTCTCGCACACTCTCTTTCTATTTCAGCAGGAAGAGGAGGCGGCTAGAGTGTCTGGCTATGTATCTCTCTGTCTGTCTGTCTGTCTATCCATCTATCTAATGGGGAAGGAGGAGGAGGAGGTGGCTAGTGTTCCGTGTGTCTACCTGTGTGTGTGTGTGTCTCTCTCTCTCTCAACAGGATGAGGAGGCTACTGTGTCTATCTGTGTGTGTCTCTCTCTCTCTCTCTCTCTCTCTAGTTATCTAAACATGAGGAGGAGGCTAGTGTGTCTGTCTATCTGTGTGTATCTCTCGCTGTCTCTATCGAAACAGGAGGTGGAGGAGGCTAGTGTGTCTAATTGTCCGTGGGTTGATCATTTTGTCTATCTAATGAAGGAGGAGCCTTGCGTGTCTATCAATGAATCAAACGGAGGAGGGGTTAGTGTGTCTGTCTATAGGTCTGTCTATCTGTCTATCTCTGTGTGTGTATGTATCTGATAGATAGGAGGACAGACAGACAAACACACACTAGCATCCTCCTCCTCCTCTATCAAATGGAGGAGAAGGCTACTGTGTCCGTGTATCTATGTATCTGTCTCTGTATGTCCCTAGTGGAGGAGGCTAGTGTGCCTGTCCACCTATCTAAAGGAGAAGCAGGAGGAGGGTAGTGTGTCTGTCTGTCTAATGCAGGAGGAATAGAGTAGTGTGTATAACTATCTCTCTGCAGAGGAGCAGGAATCCAGTGTGTCTGTCTGTCTGTCTGTGTTTAAAACTATGTATCTACTATCTATGTATTTAATGCAGGAGGAGGAGGAGGAGGGTAGTGTGTCTGAGAATCTGTCTGTCTCTGTAATGGAGCAGAAGGAGGAGGCTAGGGTGTCTGTCTGTCTATCTGTCTTTCTATTTATCTCCCTAATGGAGGAGGACGAGAAGGCTACTGTGTCTGTGTATCTATGTATCTGTCTCTGTATATCCCTAGTGAAGGAGACTAGTGTGCCTGTGCACCTATCTAATGGAGAAGCAGGAGGAGGGTAGTGTGTCTGTCTATATGTCTGTCTACCTACCTATCTCTGCCTGTGTATCTATCTGATAGAGGAGGAGGAGGCCACTAGTGTCTTTCTGTCTGTCTGTCCTCCTATCTATCAAATGGAGGAGGCGGCTAGCATGTCTACGTATCGGTGTGTGTTTCTATGTAATGGAGGAGGCGGCTAGCGTGCCTGTCCATCTGTCTAAACAAGAGGAGGAGGAGGCCCCTGTGTCTATCGATCTGTGTGTGTATCTCTCACTCCCTCTCTCTACGTATGTAAACAGAGGCGGCGGCTAGTGTGTCTATCTGCGTGTATCTCTCGCACACTCTCTTTCTATTTCAGCAGGAAGAGGAGGCGGCTAGAGTGTCTGGCTATGTATCTCTCTGTCTGTCTGTCTGTCTATCCATCTATCTAATGGGGAAGGAGGAGGAGGAGGTGGCTAGTGTTCCGTGTGTCTACCTGTGTGTGTGTGTGTCTCTCTCTCTCTCAACAGGATGAGGAGGCTACTGTGTCTATCTGTGTGTGTCTCTCTCTCTCTCTCTCTCTCTCTAGTTATCTAAACATGAGGAGGAGGCTAGTGTGTCTGTCTATCTGTGTGTATCTCTCGCTGTCTCTATCGAAACAGGAGGTGGAGGAGGCTAGTGTGTCTAATTGTCCGTGGGTTGATCATTTTGTCTATCTAATGAAGGAGGAGCCTTGCGTGTCTATCAATGAATCAAACGGAGGAGGGGTTAGTGTGTCTGTCTATAGGTCTGTCTATCTGTCTATCTCTGTGTGTGTATGTATCTGATAGATAGGAGGAGAGACAGACAAACACACACTAGAGTCCTCCTCCTCTATCAAATGGAGGAGAAGGCTATTGTGTCCGTGTATCTATGTATCTGTCTCTGTCTATCCCTACTGGAGGAGGCTAGTGTGCCTGTCCACCTACCTAAAGGAGAAGCAGGAGGAGGGTAGTGTGTCTGTCTGTCTAATGAAGAAGGAATAGACTAGTCTGTCTAACTATCTCTCTGCAGAGGAGCAGGAATGCAGTGTGTCTGTCAGTCTGTCTGTGTTTCTAACTATGTATCTACTATCTATGTATTTAATGCAGGAGGAGGAGGCTAGTGTGTCTGAGTATCTGTCTGTCTCACTAATGGAGCAGAAGGAGGAGGCTAGGGTGTCTGTCTGTCTATGTGTCTTTCTATTTATCTCCCTAATGGAGGACGACGAGAAGGCTACTGTGTCTGTGTATCTATGTATCTGTCTCATGGAGGAGGCTAGTGTGCCTGTCCATCTGTCTAAACAAGAGGAGGAGGAGGCTCCTGTGTCTATCGATCTGTGTGTGTATCTCTCACTCCCTCTCTCTACGTACGTAAACAGAGGCGGCGGCTAGTGTGTCTATCTGCGTGTATCTCTCGCACACTCTCTAATTCAGCAGGAAGAGGAGGCGGCTAGAGTGTCTGGCTATGTATCTCTCTGTCTGTCTGTCTGTCTATCTATCCATCTATCTAATGGGGAAGGAGGAGGAGGAGGTGGCTAGTGTTCCGTGTGTCTACCTGCGTATGTGTGTGTCTGTCTCTCTCTCTCTCTCAACAGGATGAGGAGGCTACTGTGTCTATCTGTGTGTGTCTCTCTCTCTCTCTCTCTCTCTCTCTCTCTCTAGTTATCTAAAAATGAGGAGGAGGCTAGTGTGTCTGTCTATCTGTGTGTATCTCTCGCTGTCTCTATCGAAACAGGAGGTGGAGGAGGCTAGTGTGTCTAATTGTCCGTGGGTTGATCATTTTGTCTATCTAATGAAGGAGGAGCCTTGCGTGTCTATCAATGAATCAAACGGAGGAGGGGTTAGTGTGTCTGTCTATAGGTCTGTCTATCTGTCTATCTCTGTGTGTGTATGTATCTGATAGATAGGAGGACAGACAGACAAACACACACTAGCGTCCTCCTCCTCCTCTATCAAATGGAGGAGAAGGCTACTGTGTCTGTGTATCTATGTATCTGTCTCTGTATATCCCTAGTGGAGGAGGCTAGTGTGCCTGTCCACCTATGTAATGGAGAAGCAGGAGGAGGGTAGTGTGTCTGTCTATATGTCTGTCTACCTACCTATCTCTGCCTGTGTATCTATCTGATAGAGGAGGAGGAGGCCACTAGTGTCTTTCTGTCTGTCTGTCCTCCTATCTATCAAATGGAGGAGGCGGCTAGCATGTCTACGTATCGGTGTGTGTTTCTATGTAATGGAGGAGGCGGCTAGCGTGCCTGTCCATCTGTCTAAACAAGAGGAGGAGGAGGCCCCTGTGTCTATCGATCTGTGTGTGTATCTCTCACTCCCTCTCTCTACGTATGTAAACAGAGGCGGCGGCTAGTGTGTCTATCTGCGTGTATCTCTCGCACACTCTCTTTCTATTTCAGCAGGAAGAGGAGGCGGCTAGAGTGTCTGGCTATGTATCTCTCTGTCTGTCTGTCTGTCTATCCATCTATCTAATGGGGAAGGAGGAGGAGGAGGTGGCTAGTGTTCCGTGTGTCTACCTGTGTGTGTGTGTGTCTCTCTCTCTCTCAACAGGATGAGGAGGCTACTGTGTCTATCTGTGTGTGTCTCTCTCTCTCTCTCTCTCTCTCTAGTTATCTAAAAATGAGGAGGAGGCTAGTGTGTCTGTCTATCTGTGTGTATCTCTCGCTGTCTCTATCGAAACAGGAGGTGGAGGAGGCTAGTGTGTCTAATTGTCCGTGGGTTGATCATTTTGTCTATCTAATGAAGGAGGAGCCTTGCGTGTCTATCAATGAATCAAACGGAGGAGGGGTTAGTGTGTCTGTCTATAGGTCTGTCTATCTGTCTATCTCTGTGTGTGTATGTATCTGATAGATAGGAGGAGAGACAGACAAACACACACTAGAGTCCTCCTCCTCTATCAAATGGAGGAGAAGGCTATTGTGTCCGTGTATCTATGTATCTGTCTCTGTCTATCCCTACTGGAGGAGGCTAGTGTGCCTGTCCACCTACCTAAAGGAGAAGCAGGAGGAGGGTAGTGTGTCTGTCTGTCTAATGAAGAAGGAATAGACTAGTCTGTCTAACTATCTCTCTGCAGAGGAGCAGGAATGCAGTGTGTCTGTCAGTCTGTCTGTGTTTCTAACTATGTATCTACTATCTATGTATTTAATGCAGGAGGAGGAGGCTAGTGTGTCTGAGTATCTGTCTGTCTCACTAATGGAGCAGAAGGAGGAGGCTAGGGTGTCTGTCTGTCTATGTGTCTTTCTATTTATCTCCCTAATGGAGGACGACGAGAAGGCTACTGTGTCTGTGTATCTATGTATCTGTCTCATGGAGGAGGCTAGTGTGCCTGTCCATCTGTCTAAACAAGAGGAGGAGGAGGCTCCTGTGTCTATCGATCTGTGTGTGTATCTCTCACTCCCTCTCTCTACGTACGTAAACAGAGGCGGCGGCTAGTGTGTCTATCTGCGTGTATCTCTCGCACACTCTCTAATTCAGCAGGAAGAGGAGGCGGCTAGAGTGTCTGGCTATGTATCTCTCTGTCTGTCTGTCTGTCTATCTATCCATCTATCTAATGGGGAAGGAGGAGGAGGAGGTGGCTAGTGTTCCGTGTGTCTACCTGTGTGTGTGTGTGTCTCTCTCTCTCTCTCTCTCAACAGGATGAGGAGGCTACTGTGTCTATCTGTGTGTGTCTCTCTCTCTCTCTCTCTCTCTCTCTCTAGTTATCTAAAAATGAGGAGGAGGCTAGTGTGTCTGTCTATCTGTGTGTATCTCTCGCTGTCTCTATCGAAACAGGAGGTGGAGGAGGCTAGTGTGTCTAATTGTCCGTGGGTTGATCATTTTGTCTATCTAATGAAGGAGGAGCCTTGCGTGTCTATCAATGAATCAAACGGAGGAGGGGTTAGTGTGTCTGTCTATAGGTCTGTCTATCTGTCTATCTCTGTGTGTGTATGTATCTGATAGATAGGAGGACAGACAGACAAACACACACTAGCGTCCTCCTCCTCCTCTATCAAATGGAGGAGAAGGCTACTGTGTCTGTGTATCTATGTATCTGTCTCTGTATATCCCTAGTGGAGGAGGCTAGTGTGCCTGTCCACCTATGTAATGGAGAAGCAGGAGGAGGGTAGTGTGTCTGTCTATATGTCTGTCTACCTACCTATCTCTGCCTGTGTATCTATCTGATAGAGGAGGAGGAGGCCACTAGTGTCTTTCTGTCTGTCTGTCCTCCTATCTATCAAATGGAGGAGGCGGCTAGCATGTCTACGTATCGGTGTGTGTTTCTATGTAATGGAGGAGGCGGCTAGCGTGCCTGTCCATCTGTCTAAACAAGAGGAGGAGGAGGCCCCTGTGTCTATCGATCTGTGTGTGTATCTCTCACTCCCTCTCTCTACGTATGTAAACAGAGGCGGCGGCTAGTGTGTCTATCTGCGTGTATCTCTCGCACACTCTCTTTCTATTTCAGCAGGAAGAGGAGGCGGCTAGAGTGTCTGGCTATGTATCTCTCTGTCTGTCTGTCTGTCTATCCATCTATCTAATGGGGAAGGAGGAGGAGGAGGTGGCTAGTGTTCCGTGTGTCTACCTGTGTGTGTGTGTGTCTCTCTCTCTCTCAACAGGATGAGGAGGCTACTGTGTCTATCTGTGTGTGTCTCTCTCTCTCTCTCTCTCTCTCTAGTTATCTAAAAATGAGGAGGAGGCTAGTGTGTCTGTCTATCTGTGTGTATCTCTCGCTGTCTCTATCGAAACAGGAGGTGGAGGAGGCTAGTGTGTCTAATTGTCCGTGGGTTGATCATTTTGTCTATCTAATGAAGGAGGAGCCTTGCGTGTCTATCAATGAATCAAACGGAGGAGGGGTTAGTGTGTCTGTCTATAGGTCTGTCTATCTGTCTATCTCTGTGTGTGTATGTATCTGATAGATAGGAGGAGAGACAGACAAACACACACTAGAGTCCTCCTCCTCTATCAAATGGAGGAGAAGGCTATTGTGTCCGTGTATCTATGTATCTGTCTCTGTCTATCCCTACTGGAGGAGGCTAGTGTGCCTGTCCACCTACCTAAAGGAGAAGCAGGAGGAGGGTAGTGTGTCTGTCTGTCTAATGAAGAAGGAATAGACTAGTCTGTCTAACTATCTCTCTGCAGAGGAGCAGGAATGCAGTGTGTCTGTCAGTCTGTCTGTGTTTCTAACTATGTATCTACTATCTATGTATTTAATGCAGGAGGAGGAGGCTAGTGTGTCTGAGTATCTGTCTGTCTCACTAATGGAGCAGAAGGAGGAGGGTAGGGTGTCTGTCTGTCTATGTGTCTTTCTATTTATCTCCCTAATGGAGGACGACGAGAAGGCTACTGTGTCTGTGTATCTATGTATCTGTCTCATGGAGGAGGCTAGTGTGCCTGTCCATCTGTCTAAACAAGAGGAGGAGGAGGCTCCTGTGTCTATCGATCTGTGTGTGTATCTCTCACTCCCTCTCTCTACGTACGTAAACAGAGGCGGCGGCTAGTGTGTCTATCTGCGTGTATCTCTCGCACACTCTCTAATTCAGCAGGAAGAGGAGGCGGCTAGAGTGTCTGGCTATGTATCTCTCTGTCTGTCTGTCTGTCTATCTATCCATCTATCTAATGGGGAAGGAGGAGGAGGAGGTGGCTAGTGTTCCGTGTGTCTACCTGCGTGTGTGTGTGTCTCTCTCTCTCTCTCTCTCAACAGGATGAGGAGGCTACTGTGTCTATCTGTGTGTGTCTCTCTCTCTCTCTCTCTCTCTCTCTCTAGTTATCTAAAAATGAGGAGGAGGCTAGTGTGTCTGTCTATCTGTGTGTATCTCTCGCTGTCTCTATCGAAACAGGAGGTGGAGGAGGCTAGTGTGTCTAATTGTCCGTGGGTTGATCATTTTGTCTATCTAATGAAGGAGGAGCCTTGCGTGTCTATCAATGAATCAAACGGAGGAGGGGTTAGTGTGTCTGTCTATAGGTCTGTCTATCTGTCTATCTCTGTGTGTGTATGTATCTGATAGATAGGAGGACAGACAGACAAACACACACTAGCGTCCTCCTCCTCCTCTATCAAATGGAGGAGAAGGCTACTGTGTCTGTGTATCTATGTATCTGTCTCTGTATATCCCTAGTGGAGGAGGCTAGTGTGCCTGTCCACCTATGTAATGGAGAAGCAGGAGGAGGGTAGTGTGTCTGTCTATATGTCTGTCTACCTACCTATCTCTGCCTGTGTATCTATCTGATAGAGGAGGAGGAGGCCACTAGTGTCTTTCTGTCTGTCTGTCCTCCTATCTATCAAATGGAGGAGGCGGCTAGCATGTCTACGTATCGGTGTGTGTTTCTATGTAATGGAGGAGGCGGCTAGCGTGCCTGTCCATCTGTCTAAACAAGAGGAGGAGGAGGCCCCTGTGTCTATCGATCTGTGTGTGTATCTCTCACTCCCTCTCTCTACGTATGTAAACAGAGGCGGCGGCTAGTGTGTCTATCTGCGTGTATCTCTCGCACACTCTCTTTCTATTTCAGCAGGAAGAGGAGGCGGCTAGAGTGTCTGGCTATGTATCTCTCTGTCTGTCTGTCTGTCTATCCATCTATCTAATGGGGAAGGAGGAGGAGGAGGTGGCTAGTGTTCCGTGTGTCTACCTGTGTGTGTGTGTGTCTCTCTCTCTCTCAACAGGATGAGGAGGCTACTGTGTCTATCTGTGTGTGTCTCTCTCTCTCTCTCTCTCTCTCTAGTTATCTAAAAATGAGGAGGAGGCTAGTGTGTCTGTCTATCTGTGTGTATCTCTCGCTGTCTCTATCGAAACAGGAGGTGGAGGAGGCTAGTGTGTCTAATTGTCCGTGGGTTGATCATTTTGTCTATCTAATGAAGGAGGAGCCTTGCGTGTCTATCAATGAATCAAACGGAGGAGGGGTTAGTGTGTCTGTCTATAGGTCTGTCTATCTGTCTATCTCTGTGTGTGTATGTATCTGATAGATAGGAGGACAGACAGACAAACACACACTAGCGTCCTCCTCCTCCTCTATCAAATGGAGGAGAAGGCTACTGTGTCTGTGTATCTATGTATCTGTCTCTGTATATCCCTAGTGGAGGAGGCTAGTGTGCCTGTCCACCTATGTAATGGAGAAGCAGGAGGAGGGTAGTGTGTCTGTCTATATGTCTGTCTACCTACCTATCTCTGCCTGTGTATCTATCTGATAGAGGAGGAGGAGGCCACTAGTGTCTTTCTGTCTGTCTGTCCTCCTATCTATCAAATGGAGGAGGCGGCTAGCATGTCTACGTATCGGTGTGTGTTTCTATGTAATGGAGGAGGCGGCTAGCGTGCCTGTCCATCTGTCTAAACAAGAGGAGGAGGAGGCCCCTGTGTCTATCGATCTGTGTGTGTATCTCTCACTCCCTCTCTCTACGTATGTAAACAGAGGCGGCGGCTAGTGTGTCTATCTGCGTGTATCTCTCGCACACTCTCTTTCTATTTCAGCAGGAAGAGGAGGCGGCTAGAGTGTCTGGCTATGTATCTCTCTGTCTGTCTGTCTGTCTATCCATCTATCTAATGGGGAAGGAGGAGGAGGAGGTGGCTAGTGTTCCGTGTGTCTACCTGTGTGTGTGTGTGTCTCTCTCTCTCTCAACAGGATGAGGAGGCTACTGTGTCTATCTGTGTGTGTCTCTCTCTCTCTCTCTCTCTCTCTAGTTATCTAAAAATGAGGAGGAGGCTAGTGTGTCTGTCTATCTGTGTGTATCTCTCGCTGTCTCTATCGAAACAGGAGGTGGAGGAGGCTAGTGTGTCTAATTGTCCGTGGGTTGATCATTTTGTCTATCTAATGAAGGAGGAGCCTTGCGTGTCTATCAATGAATCAAACGGAGGAGGGGTTAGTGTGTCTGTCTATAGGTCTGTCTATCTGTCTATCTCTGTGTGTGTATGTATCTGATAGATAGGAGGAGAGACAGACAAACACACACTAGAGTCCTCCTCCTCTATCAAATGGAGGAGAAGGCTATTGTGTCCGTGTATCTATGTATCTGTCTCTGTCTATCCCTACTGGAGGAGGCTAGTGTGCCTGTCCACCTACCTAAAGGAGAAGCAGGAGGAGGGTAGTGTGTCTGTCTGTCTAATGAAGAAGGAATAGACTAGTCTGTCTAACTATCTCTCTGCAGAGGAGCAGGAATGCAGTGTGTCTGTCAGTCTGTCTGTGTTTCTAACTATGTATCTACTATCTATGTATTTAATGCAGGAGGAGGAGGCTAGTGTGTCTGAGTATCTGTCTGTCTCACTAATGGAGCAGAAGGAGGAGGCTAGGGTGTCTGTCTGTCTATGTGTCTTTCTATTTATCTCCCTAATGGAGGACGACGAGAAGGCTACTGTGTCTGTGTATCTATGTATCTGTCTCATGGAGGAGGCTAGTGTGCCTGTCCATCTGTCTAAACAAGAGGAGGAGGAGGCTCCTGTGTCTATCGATCTGTGTGTGTATCTCTCACTCCCTCTCTCTACGTACGTAAACAGAGGCGGCGGCTAGTGTGTCTATCTGCGTGTATCTCTCGCACACTCTCTAATTCAGCAGGAAGAGGAGGCGGCTAGAGTGTCTGGCTATGTATCTCTCTGTCTGTCTGTCTGTCTATCTATCCATCTATCTAATGGGGAAGGAGGAGGAGGAGGTGGCTAGTGTTCCGTGTGTCTACCTGCGTGTGTGTGTGTCTCTCTCTCTCTCTCTCTCAACAGGATGAGGAGGCTACTGTGTCTATCTGTGTGTGTCTCTCTCTCTCTCTCTCTCTCTCTCTCTAGTTATCTAAAAATGAGGAGGAGGCTAGTGTGTCTGTCTATCTGTGTGTATCTCTCGCTGTCTCTATCGAAACAGGAGGTGGAGGAGGCTAGTGTGTCTAATTGTCCGTGGGTTGATCATTTTGTCTATCTAATGAAGGAGGAGCCTTGCGTGTCTATCAATGAATCAAACGGAGGAGGGGTTAGTGTGTCTGTCTATAGGTCTGTCTATCTGTCTATCTCTGTGTGTGTATGTATCTGATAGATAGGAGGACAGACAGACAAACACACACTAGCGTCCTCCTCCTCCTCTATCAAATGGAGGAGAAGGCTACTGTGTCTGTGTATCTATGTATCTGTCTCTGTATATCCCTAGTGGAGGAGGCTAGTGTGCCTGTCCACCTATGTAATGGAGAAGCAGGAGGAGGGTAGTGTGTCTGTCTATATGTCTGTCTACCTACCTATCTCTGCCTGTGTATCTATCTGATAGAGGAGGAGGAGGCCACTAGTGTCTTTCTGTCTGTCTGTCCTCCTATCTATCAAATGGAGGAGGCGGCTAGCATGTCTACGTATCGGTGTGTGTTTCTATGTAATGGAGGAGGCGGCTAGCGTGCCTGTCCATCTGTCTAAACAAGAGGAGGAGGAGGCCCCTGTGTCTATCGATCTGTGTGTGTATCTCTCACTCCCTCTCTCTACGTATGTAAACAGAGGCGGCGGCTAGTGTGTCTATCTGCGTGTATCTCTCGCACACTCTCTTTCTATTTCAGCAGGAAGAGGAGGCGGCTAGAGTGTCTGGCTATGTATCTCTCTGTCTGTCTGTCTGTCTATCCATCTATCTAATGGGGAAGGAGGAGGAGGAGGTGGCTAGTGTTCCGTGTGTCTACCTGTGTGTGTGTGTGTCTCTCTCTCTCTCAACAGGATGAGGAGGCTACTGTGTCTATCTGTGTGTGTCTCTCTCTCTCTCTCTCTCTCTCTAGTTATCTAAAAATGAGGAGGAGGCTAGTGTGTCTGTCTATCTGTGTGTATCTCTCGCTGTCTCTATCGAAACAGGAGGTGGAGGAGGCTAGTGTGTCTAATTGTCCGTGGGTTGATCATTTTGTCTATCTAATGAAGGAGGAGCCTTGCGTGTCTATCAATGAATCAAACGGAGGAGGGGTTAGTGTGTCTGTCTATAGGTCTGTCTATCTGTCTATCTCTGTGTGTGTATGTATCTGATAGATAGGAGGACAGACAGACAAACACACACTAGCGTCCTCCTCCTCCTCTATCAAATGGAGGAGAAGGCTACTGTGTCTGTGTATCTATGTATCTGTCTCTGTATATCCCTAGTGGAGGAGGCTAGTGTGCCTGTCCACCTATGTAATGGAGAAGCAGGAGGAGGGTAGTGTGTCTGTCTATATGTCTGTCTACCTACCTATCTCTGCCTGTGTATCTATCTGATAGAGGAGGAGGAGGCCACTAGTGTCTTTCTGTCTGTCTGTCCTCCTATCTATCAAATGGAGGAGGCGGCTAGCATGTCTACGTATCGGTGTGTGTTTCTATGTAATGGAGGAGGCGGCTAGCGTGCCTGTCCATCTGTCTAAACAAGAGGAGGAGGAGGCCCCTGTGTCTATCGATCTGTGTGTGTATCTCTCACTCCCTCTCTCTACGTATGTAAACAGAGGCGGCGGCTAGTGTGTCTATCTGCGTGTATCTCTCGCACACTCTCTTTCTATTTCAGCAGGAAGAGGAGGCGGCTAGAGTGTCTGGCTATGTATCTCTCTGTCTGTCTGTCTGTCTATCCATCTATCTAATGGGGAAGGAGGAGGAGGAGGTGGCTAGTGTTCCGTGTGTCTACCTGTGTGTGTGTGTGTCTCTCTCTCTCTCAACAGGATGAGGAGGCTACTGTGTCTATCTGTGTGTGTCTCTCTCTCTCTCTCTCTCTCTCTAGTTATCTAAACATGAGGAGGAGGCTAGTGTGTCTGTCTATCTGTGTGTATCTCTCGCTGTCTCTATCGAAACAGGAGGTGGAGGAGGCTAGTGTGTCTAATTGTCCGTGGGTTGATCATTTTGTCTATCTAATGAAGGAGGAGCCTTGCGTGTCTATCAATGAATCAAACGGAGGAGGGGTTAGTGTGTCTGTCTATAGGTCTGTCTATCTGTCTATCTCTGTGTGTGTATGTATCTGATAGATAGGAGGAGAGACAGACAAACACACACTAGAGTCCTCCTCCTCTATCAAATGGAGGAGAAGGCTATTGTGTCCGTGTATCTATGTATCTATCTCTGTCTATCCCTACTGGAGGAGGCTAGTGTGCCTGTCCACCTATCTAAAGGAGAAGCAGGAGGAGGGTAGTGTGTCTGTCTGTCTAATGAAGAAGGAATAGACTAGTCTGTCTAACTATCTCTCTGCAGAGGAGCAGGAATGCAGTGTGTCTGTCAGTCTGTCTGTGTTTCTAACTATGTATCTACTATCTATGTATTTAATGCAGGAGGAGGAGGCTAGTGTGTCTGAGTATCTGTCTGTCTCACTAATGGAGCAGAAGGAGGAGGCTAGGGTGTCTGTCTGTCTATGTGTCTTTCTATTTATCTCCCTAATGGAGGACGACGAGAAGGCTACTGTGTCTGTGTATCTATGTATCTGTCTCATGGAGGAGGCTAGTGTGCCTGTCCATCTGTCTAAACAAGAGGAGGAGGAGGCTCCTGTGTCTATCGATCTGTGTGTGTATCTCTCACTCCCTCTCTCTACGTACGTAAACAGAGGCGGCGGCTAGTGTGTCTCTCTGCGTGTATCTCTCGCACACTCTCTAATTCAGCAGGAAGAGGAGGCGGCTAGAGTGTCTGGCTATGTATCTCTCTGTCTGTCTGTCTGTCTATCTATCCATCTATCTAATGGGGAAGGAGGAGGAGGAGGTGGCTAGTGTTCCGTGTGTCTACCTGCGTATGTGTGTGTCTCTCTCTCTCTCTCTCTCAACAGGATGAGGAGGCTACTGTGTCTATCTGTGTGTCTCTCTCTCTCTCTCTCTCTCTCTAGTTATCTAAAAATGAGGAGGAGGCTAGTGTGTCTGTCTATCTGTGTGTATCTCTCGCTGTCTCTATCGAAACAGGAGGTGGAGGAGGCTAGTGTGTCTAATTGTCCGTGGGTTGATCATTTTGTCTATCTAATGAAGGAGGAGCCTTGCGTGTCTATCAATGAATCAAACGGAGGAGGGGTTAGTGTGTCTGTCTATAGGTCTGTCTATCTGTCTATCTCTGTGTGTGTATGTATCTGATAGATAGGAGGACAGACAGACAAACACACACTAGCGTCCTCCTCCTCCTCTATCAAATGGAGGAGAAGGCTACTGTGTCTGTGTATCTATGTATCTGTCTCTGTATATCCCTAGTGGAGGAGGCTAGTGTGCCTGTCCACCTATGTAATGGAGAAGCAGGAGGAGGGTAGTGTGTCTGTCTATATGTCTGTCTACCTACCTATCTCTGCCTGTGTATCTATCTGATAGAGGAGGAGGAGGCCACTAGTGTCTTTCTGTCTGTCTGTCCTCCTATCTATCAAATGGAGGAGGCGGCTAGCATGTCTACGTATCGGTGTGTGTTTCTATGTAATGGAGGAGGCGGCTAGCGTGCCTGTCCATCTGTCTAAACAAGAGGAGGAGGAGGCCCCTGTGTCTATCGATCTGTGTGTGTATCTCTCACTCCCTCTCTCTACGTATGTAAACAGAGGCGGCGGCTAGTGTGTCTATCTGCGTGTATCTCTCGCACACTCTCTTTCTATTTCAGCAGGAAGAGGAGGCGGCTAGAGTGTCTGGCTATGTATCTCTCTGTCTGTCTGTCTGTCTATCCATCTATCTAATGGGGAAGGAGGAGGAGGAGGTGGCTAGTGTTCCGTGTGTCTACCTGTGTGTGTGTGTGTCTCTCTCTCTCTCAACAGGATGAGGAGGCTACTGTGTCTATCTGTGTGTGTCTCTCTCTCTCTCTCTCTCTCTCTAGTTATCTAAAAATGAGGAGGAGGCTAGTGTGTCTGTCTATCTGTGTGTATCTCTCGCTGTCTCTATCGAAACAGGAGGTGGAGGAGGCTAGTGTGTCTAATTGTCCGTGGGTTGATCATTTTGTCTATCTAATGAAGGAGGAGCCTTGCGTGTCTATCAATGAATCAAACGGAGGAGGGGTTAGTGTGTCTGTCTATAGGTCTGTCTATCTGTCTATCTCTGTGTGTGTATGTATCTGATAGATAGGAGGAGAGACAGACAAACACACACTAGAGTCCTCCTCCTCTATCAAATGGAGGAGAAGGCTATTGTGTCCGTGTATCTATGTATCTGTCTCTGTCTATCCCTACTGGAGGAGGCTAGTGTGCCTGTCCACCTACCTAAAGGAGAAGCAGGAGGAGGGTAGTGTGTCTGTCTGTCTAATGAAGAAGGAATAGACTAGTCTGTCTAACTATCTCTCTGCAGAGGAGCAGGAATGCAGTGTGTCTGTCAGTCTGTCTGTGTTTCTAACTATGTATCTACTATCTATGTATTTAATGCAGGAGGAGGAGGCTAGTGTGTCTGAGTATCTGTCTGTCTCACTAATGGAGCAGAAGGAGGAGGCTAGGGTGTCTGTCTGTCTATGTGTCTTTCTATTTATCTCCCTAATGGAGGACGACGAGAAGGCTACTGTGTCTGTGTATCTATGTATCTGTCTCATGGAGGAGGCTAGTGTGCCTGTCCATCTGTCTAAACAAGAGGAGGAGGAGGCTCCTGTGTCTATCGATCTGTGTGTGTATCTCTCACTCCCTCTCTCTACGTACGTAAACAGAGGCGGCGGCTAGTGTGTCTATCTGCGTGTATCTCTCGCACACTCTCTAATTCAGCAGGAAGAGGAGGCGGCTAGAGTGTCTGGCTATGTATCTCTCTGTCTGTCTGTCTGTCTATCTATCCATCTATCTAATGGGGAAGGAGGAGGAGGAGGTGGCTAGTGTTCCGTGTGTCTACCTGCGTATGTGTGTGTCTGTCTCTCTCTCTCTCTCAACAGGATGAGGAGGCTACTGTGTCTATCTGTGTGTGTCTCTCTCTCTCTCTCTCTCTCTCTCTAGTTATCTAAAAATGAGGAGGAGGCTAGTGTGTCTGTCTATCTGTGTGTATCTCTCGCTGTCTCTATCGAAACAGGAGGTGGAGGAGGCTAGTGTGTCTAATTGTCCGTGGGTTGATCATTTTGTCTATCTAATGAAGGAGGAGCCTTGCGTGTCTATCAATGAATCAAACGGAGGAGGGGTTAGTGTGTCTGTCTATAGGTCTGTCTATCTGTCTATCTCTGTGTGTGTATCTATCTGATAGAGAGGAGGGGAGACAGACAAACACACACTAGCGTCCTCCTCCTCTATCAAATGGAGGAGAAGGCTACTGGGTCCGTGTATCTATGTATCTGTCTCTGTATGTCCCTAGTGGAGGAGACTAGTGTGCCTGTCCACCTATCTAAAGGAGAAGCAGGAGGAGGGTAGTGTGTCTGTCTGTCTAATGCAGGAGGAATAGAGTAGTGTGTATAACTATCTCTCTGCAGAGGAGCAGGAATCCAGTGTGTCTGTCTGTCTGTCTGTGTTTAAAACTATGTATCTACTATCTATGTATTTAATGCAGGAGGAGGAGGAGGAGGGTAGTGTGTCTGAGAATCTGTCTGTCTCTGTAATGGAGCAGAAGGAGGAGGCTAGGGTGTCTGTCTGTCTATCTGTCTTTCTATTTATCTCCCTAATGGAGGAGGACGAGAAGGCTACTGTGTCTGTGTATCTATGTATCTGTCTCTGTATATCCCTAGTGAAGGAGACTAGTGTGCCTGTGCACCTATCTAATGGAGAAGCAGGAGGAGGGTAGTGTGTCTGTCTATATGTCTGTCTACCTACCTATCTCTGCCTGTGTATCTATCTGATAGAGGAGGAGGAGGCCACTAGTGTCTTTCTGTCTGTCTGTCCTCCTATCTATCAAATGGAGGAGGCGGCTAGCATGTCTACGTATCGGTGTGTGTTTCTATGTAATGGAGGAGGCGGCTAGCGTGCCTGTCCATCTGTCTAAACAAGAGGAGGAGGAGGCCCCTGTGTCTATCGATCTGTGTGTGTATCTCTCACTCCCTCTCTCTACGTATGTAAACAGAGGCGGCGGCTAGTGTGTCTATCTGCGTGTATCTCTCGCACACTCTCTTTCTATTTCAGCAGGAAGAGGAGGCGGCTAGAGTGTCTGGCTATGTATCTCTCTGTCTGTCTGTCTGTCTATCCATCTATCTAATGGGGAAGGAGGAGGAGGAGGTGGCTAGTGTTCCGTGTGTCTACCTGTGTGTGTGTGTGTCTCTCTCTCTCTCAACAGGATGAGGAGGCTACTGTGTCTATCTGTGTGTGTCTCTCTCTCTCTCTCTCTCTCTCTAGTTATCTAAACATGAGGAGGAGGCTAGTGTGTCTGTCTATCTGTGTGTATCTCTCGCTGTCTCTATCGAAACAGGAGGTGGAGGAGGCTAGTGTGTCTAATTGTCCGTGGGTTGATCATTTTGTCTATCTAATGAAGGAGGAGCCTTGCGTGTCTATCAATGAATCAAACGGAGGAGGGGTTAGTGTGTCTGTCTATAGGTCTGTCTATCTGTCTATCTCTGTGTGTGTATGTATCTGATAGATAGGAGGAGAGACAGACAAACACACACTAGAGTCCTCCTCCTCTATCAAATGGAGGAGAAGGCTATTGTGTCCGTGTATCTATGTATCTGTCTCTGTCTATCCCTACTGGAGGAGGCTAGTGTGCCTGTCCACCTACCTAAAGGAGAAGCAGGAGGAGGGTAGTGTGTCTGTCTGTCTAATGAAGAAGGAATAGACTAGTCTGTCTAACTATCTCTCTGCAGAGGAGCAGGAATGCAGTGTGTCTGTCAGTCTGTCTGTGTTTCTAACTATGTATCTACTATCTATGTATTTAATGCAGGAGGAGGAGGCTAGTGTGTCTGAGTATCTGTCTGTCTCACTAATGGAGCAGAAGGAGGAGGCTAGGGTGTCTGTCTGTCTATGTGTCTTTCTATTTATCTCCCTAATGGAGGACGACGAGAAGGCTACTGTGTCTGTGTATCTATGTATCTGTCTCATGGAGGAGGCTAGTGTGCCTGTCCATCTGTCTAAACAAGAGGAGGAGGAGGCTCCTGTGTCTATCGATCTGTGTGTGTATCTCTCACTCCCTCTCTCTACGTACGTAAACAGAGGCGGCGGCTAGTGTGTCTATCTGCGTGTATCTCTCGCACACTCTCTAATTCAGCAGGAAGAGGAGGCGGCTAGAGTGTCTGGCTATGTATCTCTCTGTCTGTCTGTCTGTCTATCTATCCATCTATCTAATGGGGAAGGAGGAGGAGGAGGTGGCTAGTGTTCCGTGTGTCTACCTGCGTATGTGTGTGTCTGTCTCTCTCTCTCTCTCAACAGGATGAGGAGGCTACTGTGTCTATCTGTGTGTGTCTCTCTCTCTCTCTCTCTCTCTCTCTCTCTCTAGTTATCTAAAAATGAGGAGGAGGCTAGTGTGTCTGTCTATCTGTGTGTATCTCTCGCTGTCTCTATCGAAACAGGAGGTGGAGGAGGCTAGTGTGTCTAATTGTCCGTGGGTTGATCATTTTGTCTATCTAATGAAGGAGGAGCCTTGCGTGTCTATCAATGAATCAAACGGAGGAGGGGTTAGTGTGTCTGTCTATAGGTCTGTCTATCTGTCTATCTCTGTGTGTGTATGTATCTGATAGATAGGAGGACAGACAGACAAACACACACTAGCGTCCTCCTCCTCCTCTATCAAATGGAGGAGAAGGCTACTGTGTCTGTGTATCTATGTATCTGTCTCTGTATATCCCTAGTGGAGGAGGCTAGTGTGCCTGTCCACCTATGTAATGGAGAAGCAGGAGGAGGGTAGTGTGTCTGTCTATATGTCTGTCTACCTACCTATCTCTGCCTGTGTATCTATCTGATAGAGGAGGAGGAGGCCACTAGTGTCTTTCTGTCTGTCTGTCCTCCTATCTATCAAATGGAGGAGGCGGCTAGCATGTCTACGTATCGGTGTGTGTTTCTATGTAATGGAGGAGGCGGCTAGCGTGCCTGTCCATCTGTCTAAACAAGAGGAGGAGGAGGCCCCTGTGTCTATCGATCTGTGTGTGTATCTCTCACTCCCTCTCTCTACGTATGTAAACAGAGGCGGCGGCTAGTGTGTCTATCTGCGTGTATCTCTCGCACACTCTCTTTCTATTTCAGCAGGAAGAGGAGGCGGCTAGAGTGTCTGGCTATGTATCTCTCTGTCTGTCTGTCTGTCTATCCATCTATCTAATGGGGAAGGAGGAGGAGGAGGTGGCTAGTGTTCCGTGTGTCTACCTGTGTGTGTGTGTGTCTCTCTCTCTCTCAACAGGATGAGGAGGCTACTGTGTCTATCTGTGTGTGTCTCTCTCTCTCTCTCTCTCTCTCTAGTTATCTAAAAATGAGGAGGAGGCTAGTGTGTCTGTCTATCTGTGTGTATCTCTCGCTGTCTCTATCGAAACAGGAGGTGGAGGAGGCTAGTGTGTCTAATTGTCCGTGGGTTGATCATTTTGTCTATCTAATGAAGGAGGAGCCTTGCGTGTCTATCAATGAATCAAACGGAGGAGGGGTTAGTGTGTCTGTCTATAGGTCTGTCTATCTGTCTATCTCTGTGTGTGTATGTATCTGATAGATAGGAGGAGAGACAGACAAACACACACTAGAGTCCTCCTCCTCTATCAAATGGAGGAGAAGGCTATTGTGTCCGTGTATCTATGTATCTGTCTCTGTCTATCCCTACTGGAGGAGGCTAGTGTGCCTGTCCACCTACCTAAAGGAGAAGCAGGAGGAGGGTAGTGTGTCTGTCTGTCTAATGAAGAAGGAATAGACTAGTCTGTCTAACTATCTCTCTGCAGAGGAGCAGGAATGCAGTGTGTCTGTCAGTCTGTCTGTGTTTCTAACTATGTATCTACTATCTATGTATTTAATGCAGGAGGAGGAGGCTAGTGTGTCTGAGTATCTGTCTGTCTCACTAATGGAGCAGAAGGAGGAGGCTAGGGTGTCTGTCTGTCTATGTGTCTTTCTATTTATCTCCCTAATGGAGGACGACGAGAAGGCTACTGTGTCTGTGTATCTATGTATCTGTCTCATGGAGGAGGCTAGTGTGCCTGTCCATCTGTCTAAACAAGAGGAGGAGGAGGCTCCTGTGTCTATCGATCTGTGTGTGTATCTCTCACTCCCTCTCTCTACGTACGTAAACAGAGGCGGCGGCTAGTGTGTCTATCTGCGTGTATCTCTCGCACACTCTCTAATTCAGCAGGAAGAGGAGGCGGCTAGAGTGTCTGGCTATGTATCTCTCTGTCTGTCTGTCTGTCTATCTATCCATCTATCTAATGGGGAAGGAGGAGGAGGAGGTGGCTAGTGTTCCGTGTGTCTACCTGTGTGTGTGTGTGTCTCTCTCTCTCTCTCTCTCAACAGGATGAGGAGGCTACTGTGTCTATCTGTGTGTGTCTCTCTCTCTCTCTCTCTCTCTCTCTCTAGTTATCTAAAAATGAGGAGGAGGCTAGTGTGTCTGTCTATCTGTGTGTATCTCTCGCTGTCTCTATCGAAACAGGAGGTGGAGGAGGCTAGTGTGTCTAATTGTCCGTGGGTTGATCATTTTGTCTATCTAATGAAGGAGGAGCCTTGCGTGTCTATCAATGAATCAAACGGAGGAGGGGTTAGTGTGTCTGTCTATAGGTCTGTCTATCTGTCTATCTCTGTGTGTGTATGTATCTGATAGATAGGAGGACAGACAGACAAACACACACTAGCGTCCTCCTCCTCCTCTATCAAATGGAGGAGAAGGCTACTGTGTCTGTGTATCTATGTATCTGTCTCTGTATATCCCTAGTGGAGGAGGCTAGTGTGCCTGTCCACCTATGTAATGGAGAAGCAGGAGGAGGGTAGTGTGTCTGTCTATATGTCTGTCTACCTACCTATCTCTGCCTGTGTATCTATCTGATAGAGGAGGAGGAGGCCACTAGTGTCTTTCTGTCTGTCTGTCCTCCTATCTATCAAATGGAGGAGGCGGCTAGCATGTCTACGTATCGGTGTGTGTTTCTATGTAATGGAGGAGGCGGCTAGCGTGCCTGTCCATCTGTCTAAACAAGAGGAGGAGGAGGCCCCTGTGTCTATCGATCTGTGTGTGTATCTCTCACTCCCTCTCTCTACGTATGTAAACAGAGGCGGCGGCTAGTGTGTCTATCTGCGTGTATCTCTCGCACACTCTCTTTCTATTTCAGCAGGAAGAGGAGGCGGCTAGAGTGTCTGGCTATGTATCTCTCTGTCTGTCTGTCTGTCTATCCATCTATCTAATGGGGAAGGAGGAGGAGGAGGTGGCTAGTGTTCCGTGTGTCTACCTGTGTGTGTGTGTGTCTCTCTCTCTCTCAACAGGATGAGGAGGCTACTGTGTCTATCTGTGTGTGTCTCTCTCTCTCTCTCTCTCTCTCTAGTTATCTAAACATGAGGAGGAGGCTAGTGTGTCTGTCTATCTGTGTGTATCTCTCGCTGTCTCTATCGAAACAGGAGGTGGAGGAGGCTAGTGTGTCTAATTGTCCGTGGGTTGATCATTTTGTCTATCTAATGAAGGAGGAGCCTTGCGTGTCTATCAATGAATCAAACGGAGGAGGGGTTAGTGTGTCTGTCTATAGGTCTGTCTATCTGTCTATCTCTGTGTGTGTATGTATCTGATAGATAGGAGGAGAGACAGACAAACACACACTAGAGTCCTCCTCCTCTATCAAATGGAGGAGAAGGCTATTGTGTCCGTGTATCTATGTATCTATCTCTGTCTATCCCTACTGGAGGAGGCTAGTGTGCCTGTCCACCTATCTAAAGGAGAAGCAGGAGGAGGGTAGTGTGTCTGTCTGTCTAATGAAGAAGGAATAGACTAGTCTGTCTAACTATCTCTCTGCAGAGGAGCAGGAATGCAGTGTGTCTGTCAGTCTGTCTGTGTTTCTAACTATGTATCTACTATCTATGTATTTAATGCAGGAGGAGGAGGCTAGTGTGTCTGAGTATCTGTCTGTCTCACTAATGGAGCAGAAGGAGGAGGCTAGGGTGTCTGTCTGTCTATGTGTCTTTCTATTTATCTCCCTAATGGAGGACGACGAGAAGGCTACTGTGTCTGTGTATCTATGTATCTGTCTCATGGAGGAGGCTAGTGTGCCTGTCCATCTGTCTAAACAAGAGGAGGAGGAGGCTCCTGTGTCTATCGATCTGTGTGTGTATCTCTCACTCCCTCTCTCTACGTACGTAAACAGAGGCGGCGGCTAGTGTGTCTCTCTGCGTGTATCTCTCGCACACTCTCTAATTCAGCAGGAAGAGGAGGCGGCTAGAGTGTCTGGCTATGTATCTCTCTGTCTGTCTGTCTGTCTATCTATCCATCTATCTAATGGGGAAGGAGGAGGAGGAGGTGGCTAGTGTTCCGTGTGTCTACCTGCGTATGTGTGTGTCTCTCTCTCTCTCTCTCTCAACAGGATGAGGAGGCTACTGTGTCTATCTGTGTGTCTCTCTCTCTCTCTCTCTCTCTCTAGTTATCTAAAAATGAGGAGGAGGCTAGTGTGTCTGTCTATCTGTGTGTATCTCTCGCTGTCTCTATCGAAACAGGAGGTGGAGGAGGCTAGTGTGTCTAATTGTCCGTGGGTTGATCATTTTGTCTATCTAATGAAGGAGGAGCCTTGCGTGTCTATCAATGAATCAAACGGAGGAGGGGTTAGTGTGTCTGTCTATAGGTCTGTCTATCTGTCTATCTCTGTGTGTGTATGTATCTGATAGATAGGAGGACAGACAGACAAACACACACTAGCGTCCTCCTCCTCCTCTATCAAATGGAGGAGAAGGCTACTGTGTCTGTGTATCTATGTATCTGTCTCTGTATATCCCTAGTGGAGGAGGCTAGTGTGCCTGTCCACCTATGTAATGGAGAAGCAGGAGGAGGGTAGTGTGTCTGTCTATATGTCTGTCTACCTACCTATCTCTGCCTGTGTATCTATCTGATAGAGGAGGAGGAGGCCACTAGTGTCTTTCTGTCTGTCTGTCCTCCTATCTATCAAATGGAGGAGGCGGCTAGCATGTCTACGTATCGGTGTGTGTTTCTATGTAATGGAGGAGGCGGCTAGCGTGCCTGTCCATCTGTCTAAACAAGAGGAGGAGGAGGCCCCTGTGTCTATCGATCTGTGTGTGTATCTCTCACTCCCTCTCTCTACGTATGTAAACAGAGGCGGCGGCTAGTGTGTCTATCTGCGTGTATCTCTCGCACACTCTCTTTCTATTTCAGCAGGAAGAGGAGGCGGCTAGAGTGTCTGGCTATGTATCTCTCTGTCTGTCTGTCTGTCTATCCATCTATCTAATGGGGAAGGAGGAGGAGGAGGTGGCTAGTGTTCCGTGTGTCTACCTGTGTGTGTGTGTGTCTCTCTCTCTCTCAACAGGATGAGGAGGCTACTGTGTCTATCTGTGTGTGTCTCTCTCTCTCTCTCTCTCTCTCTAGTTATCTAAAAATGAGGAGGAGGCTAGTGTGTCTGTCTATCTGTGTGTATCTCTCGCTGTCTCTATCGAAACAGGAGGTGGAGGAGGCTAGTGTGTCTAATTGTCCGTGGGTTGATCATTTTGTCTATCTAATGAAGGAGGAGCCTTGCGTGTCTATCAATGAATCAAACGGAGGAGGGGTTAGTGTGTCTGTCTATAGGTCTGTCTATCTGTCTATCTCTGTGTGTGTATGTATCTGATAGATAGGAGGAGAGACAGACAAACACACACTAGCGTCCTCCTCCTCCTCTATCAAATGGAGGAGAAGGCTACTGTGTCTGTGTATCTATGTATCTGTCTCTGTATATCCCTAGTGGAGGAGGCTAGTGTGCCTGTCCACCTATGTAATGGAGAAGCAGGAGGAGGGTAGTGTGTCTGTCTATATGTCTGTCTACCTACCTATCTCTGCCTGTGTATCTATCTGATAGAGGAGGAGGAGGCCACTAGTGTCTTTCTGTCTGTCTGTCCTCCTATCTATCAAATGGAGGAGGCGGCTAGCATGTCTACGTATCGGTGTGTGTTTCTATGTAATGGAGGAGGCGGCTAGCGTGCCTGTCCATCTGTCTAAACAAGAGGAGGAGGAGGCCCCTGTGTCTATCGATCTGTGTGTGTATCTCTCACTCCCTCTCTCTACGTATGTAAACAGAGGCGGCGGCTAGTGTGTCTATCTGCGTGTATCTCTCGCACACTCTCTTTCTATTTCAGCAGGAAGAGGAGGCGGCTAGAGTGTCTGGCTATGTATCTCTCTGTCTGTCTGTCTGTCTATCCATCTATCTAATGGGGAAGGAGGAGGAGGAGGTGGCTAGTGTTCCGTGTGTCTACCTGTGTGTGTGTGTGTCTCTCTCTCTCTCAACAGGATGAGGAGGCTACTGTGTCTATCTGTGTGTGTCTCTCTCTCTCTCTCTCTCTCTCTAGTTATCTAAAAATGAGGAGGAGGCTAGTGTGTCTGTCTATCTGTGTGTATCTCTCGCTGTCTCTATCGAAACAGGAGGTGGAGGAGGCTAGTGTGTCTAATTGTCCGTGGGTTGATCATTTTGTCTATCTAATGAAGGAGGAGCCTTGCGTGTCTATCAATGAATCAAACGGAGGAGGGGTTAGTGTGTCTGTCTATAGGTCTGTCTATCTGTCTATCTCTGTGTGTGTATGTATCTGATAGATAGGAGGAGAGACAGACAAACACACACTAGAGTCCTCCTCCTCTATCAAATGGAGGAGAAGGCTATTGTGTCCGTGTATCTATGTATCTATCTCTGTCTATCCCTACTGGAGGAGGCTAGTGTGCCTGTCCACCTACCTAAAGGAGAAGCAGGAGGAGGGTAGTGTGTCTGTCTGTCTAATGAAGAAGGAATAGACTAGTCTGTCTAACTATCTCTCTGCAGAGGAGCAGGAATGCAGTGTGTCTGTCAGTCTGTCTGTGTTTCTAACTATGTATCTACTATCTATGTATTTAATGCAGGAGGAGGAGGCTAGTGTGTCTGAGTATCTGTCTGTCTCACTAATGGAGCAGAAGGAGGAGGCTAGGGTGTCTGTCTGTCTATGTGTCTTTCTATTTATCTCCCTAATGGAGGACGACGAGAAGGCTACTGTGTCTGTGTATCTATGTATCTGTCTCATGGAGGAGGCTAGTGTGCCTGTCCATCTGTCTAAACAAGAGGAGGAGGAGGCTCCTGTGTCTATCGATCTGTGTGTGTATCTCTCACTCCCTCTCTCTACGTACGTAAACAGAGGCGGCGGCTAGTGTGTCTCTCTGCGTGTATCTCTCGCACACTCTCTAATTCAGCAGGAAGAGGAGGCGGCTAGAGTGTCTGGCTATGTATCTCTCTGTCTGTCTGTCTGTCTATCCATCTATCTAATGGGGAAGGAGGAGGAGGAGGTGGCTAGTGTTCCGTGTGTCTACCTGTGTGTGTGTGTGTCTCTCTCTCTCTCAACAGGATGAGGAGGCTACTGTGTCTATCTGTGTGTGTCTCTCTCTCTCTCTCTCTCTCTCTAGTTATCTAAAAATGAGGAGGAGGCTAGTGTGTCTGTCTATCTGTGTGTATCTCTCGCTGTCTCTATCGAAACAGGAGGTGGAGGAGGCTAGTGTGTCTAATTGTCCGTGGGTTGATCATTTTGTCTATCTAATGAAGGAGGAGCCTTGCGTGTCTATCAATGAATCAAACGGAGGAGGGGTTAGTGTGTCTGTCTATAGGTCTGTCTATCTGTCTATCTCTGTGTGTGTATGTATCTGATAGATAGGAGGAGAGACAGACAAACACACACTAGAGTCCTCCTCCTCTATCAAATGGAGGAGAAGGCTATTGTGTCCGTGTATCTATGTATCTGTCTCTGTCTATCCCTACTGGAGGAGGCTAGTGTGCCTGTCCACCTACCTAAAGGAGAAGCAGGAGGAGGGTAGTGTGTCTGTCTGTCTAATGAAGAAGGAATAGACTAGTCTGTCTAACTATCTCTCTGCAGAGGAGCAGGAATGCAGTGTGTCTGTCAGTCTGTCTGTGTTTCTAACTATGTATCTACTATCTATGTATTTAATGCAGGAGGAGGAGGCTAGTGTGTCTGAGTATCTGTCTGTCTCACTAATGGAGCAGAAGGAGGAGGCTAGGGTGTCTGTCTGTCTATGTGTCTTTCTATTTATCTCCCTAATGGAGGACGACGAGAAGGCTACTGTGTCTGTGTATCTATGTATCTGTCTCATGGAGGAGGCTAGTGTGCCTGTCCATCTGTCTAAACAAGAGGAGGAGGAGGCTCCTGTGTCTATCGATCTGTGTGTGTATCTCTCACTCCCTCTCTCTACGTACGTAAACAGAGGCGGCGGCTAGTGTGTCTATCTGCGTGTATCTCTCGCACACTCTCTAATTCAGCAGGAAGAGGAGGCGGCTAGAGTGTCTGGCTATGTATCTCTCTGTCTGTCTGTCTGTCTATCTATCCATCTATCTAATGGGGAAGGAGGAGGAGGAGGTGGCTAGTGTTCCGTGTGTCTACCTGCGTATGTGTGTGTCTGTCTCTCTCTCTCTCTCAACAGGATGAGGAGGCTACTGTGTCTATCTGTGTGTGTCTCTCTCTCTCTCTCTCTCTCTCTCTCTCTCTCTAGTTATCTAAAAATGAGGAGGAGGCTAGTGTGTCTGTCTATCTGTGTGTATCTCTCGCTGTCTCTATCGAAACAGGAGGTGGAGGAGGCTAGTGTGTCTAATTGTCCGTGGGTTGATCATTTTGTCTATCTAATGAAGGAGGAGCCTTGCGTGTCTATCAATGAATCAAACGGAGGAGGGGTTAGTGTGTCTGTCTATAGGTCTGTCTATCTGTCTATCTCTGTGTGTGTATGTATCTGATAGATAGGAGGACAGACAGACAAACACACAGTAGCGTCCTCCTCCTCCTCTATCAAATGGAGGAGAAGGCTACTGTGTCTGTGTATCTATGTATCTGTCTCTGTATATCCCTAGTGGAGGAGGCTAGTGTGCCTGTCCACCTATGTAATGGAGAAGCAGGAGGAGGGTAGTGTGTCTGTCTATATGTCTGTCTACCTACCTATCTCTGCCTGTGTATCTATCTGATAGAGGAGGAGGAGGCCACTAGTGTCTTTCTGTCTGTCTGTCCTCCTATCTATCAAATGGAGGAGGCGGCTAGCATGTCTACGTATCGGTGTGTGTTTCTATGTAATGGAGGAGGCGGCTAGCGTGCCTGTCCATCTGTCTAAACAAGAGGAGGAGGAGGCCCCTGTGTCTATCGATCTGTGTGTGTATCTCTCACTCCCTCTCTCTACGTATGTAAACAGAGGCGGCGGCTAGTGTGTCTATCTGCGTGTATCTCTCGCACACTCTCTTTCTATTTCAGCAGGAAGAGGAGGCGGCTAGAGTGTCTGGCTATGTATCTCTCTGTCTGTCTGTCTGTCTATCCATCTATCTAATGGGGAAGGAGGAGGAGGAGGTGGCTAGTGTTCCGTGTGTCTACCTGTGTGTGTGTGTGTCTCTCTCTCTCTCAACAGGATGAGGAGGCTACTGTGTCTATCTGTGTGTGTCTCTCTCTCTCTCTCTCTCTCTCTAGTTATCTAAACATGAGGAGGAGGCTAGTGTGTCTGTCTATCTGTGTGTATCTCTCGCTGTCTCTATCGAAACAGGAGGTGGAGGAGGCTAGTGTGTCTAATTGTCCGTGGGTTGATCATTTTGTCTATCTAATGAAGGAGGAGCCTTGCGTGTCTATCAATGAATCAAACGGAGGAGGGGTTAGTGTGTCTGTCTATAGGTCTGTCTATCTGTCTATCTCTGTGTGTGTATGTATCTGATAGATAGGAGGACAGACAGACAAACACACACTAGCATCCTCCTCCTCCTCTATCAAATGGAGGAGAAGGCTACTGTGTCCGTGTATCTATGTATCTGTCTCTGTATGTCCCTAGTGGAGGAGGCTAGTGTGCCAGTCCACCTATCTAAAGGAGAAGCAGGAGGAGGGTAGTGTGTATGTCTGTCTAATGCAGGAGGAATAGAGTAGTGTGTATAACTATCTCTCTGCAGAGGAGCAGGAATCCAGTGTGTCTGTCTGTCTGTCTGTGTTTAAAACTATGTATCTACTATCTATGTATTTAATGCAGGAGGAGGAGGAGGAGGGTAGTGTGTCTGAGAATCTGTCTGTCTCTGTAATGGAGCAGAAGGAGGAGGCTAGGGTGTCTGTCTGTCTATCTGTCTTTCTATTTATCTCCCTAATGGAGGAGGACGAGAAGGCTACTGTGTCTGTGTATCTATGTATCTGTCTCTGTATATCCCTAGTGAAGGAGACTAGTGTGCCTGTGCACCTATCTAATGGAGAAGCAGGAGGAGGGTAGTGTGTCTGTCTATATGTCTGTCTACCTACCTATCTCTGCCTGTGTATCTATCTGATAGAGGAGGAGGAGGCCACTAGTGTCTTTCTGTCTGTCTGTCCTCCTATCTATCAAATGGAGGAGGCGGCTAGCATGTCTACGTATCGGTGTGTGTTTCTATGTAATGGAGGAGGCGGCTAGCGTGCCTGTCCATCTGTCTAAACAAGAGGAGGAGGAGGCCCCTGTGTCTATCGATCTGTGTGTGTATCTCTCACTCCCTCTCTCTACGTATGTAAACAGAGGCGGCGGCTAGTGTGTCTATCTGCGTGTATCTCTCGCACACTCTCTTTCTATTTCAGCAGGAAGAGGAGGCGGCTAGAGTGTCTGGCTATGTATCTCTCTGTCTGTCTGTCTGTCTATCCATCTATCTAATGGGGAAGGAGGAGGAGGAGGTGGCTAGTGTTCCGTGTGTCTACCTGTGTGTGTGTGTGTCTCTCTCTCTCTCAACAGGATGAGGAGGCTACTGTGTCTATCTGTGTGTGTCTCTCTCTCTCTCTCTCTCTCTCTAGTTATCTAAACATGAGGAGGAGGCTAGTGTGTCTGTCTATCTGTGTGTATCTCTCGCTGTCTCTATCGAAACAGGAGGTGGAGGAGGCTAGTGTGTCTAATTGTCCGTGGGTTGATCATTTTGTCTATCTAATGAAGGAGGAGCCTTGCGTGTCTATCAATGAATCAAACGGAGGAGGGGTTAGTGTGTCTGTCTATAGGTCTGTCTATCTGTCTATCTCTGTGTGTGTATGTATCTGATAGATAGGAGGAGAGACAGACAAACACACACTAGAGTCCTCCTCCTCTATCAAATGGAGGAGAAGGCTATTGTGTCCGTGTATCTATGTATCTGTCTCTGTCTATCCCTACTGGAGGAGGCTAGTGTGCCTGTCCACCTACCTAAAGGAGAAGCAGGAGGAGGGTAGTGTGTCTGTCTGTCTAATGAAGAAGGAATAGACTAGTCTGTCTAACTATCTCTCTGCAGAGGAGCAGGAATGCAGTGTGTCTGTCAGTCTGTCTGTGTTTCTAACTATGTATCTACTATCTATGTATTTAATGCAGGAGGAGGAGGCTAGTGTGTCTGAGTATCTGTCTGTCTCACTAATGGAGCAGAAGGAGGAGGCTAGGGTGTCTGTCTGTCTATGTGTCTTTCTATTTATCTCCCTAATGGAGGACGACGAGAAGGCTACTGTGTCTGTGTATCTATGTATCTGTCTCATGGAGGAGGCTAGTGTGCCTGTCCATCTGTCTAAACAAGAGGAGGAGGAGGCTCCTGTGTCTATCGATCTGTGTGTGTATCTCTCACTCCCTCTCTCTACGTACGTAAACAGAGGCGGCGGCTAGTGTGTCTATCTGCGTGTATCTCTCGCACACTCTCTAATTCAGCAGGAAGAGGAGGCGGCTAGAGTGTCTGGCTATGTATCTCTCTGTCTGTCTGTCTGTCTATCTATCCATCTATCTAATGGGGAAGGAGGAGGAGGAGGTGGCTAGTGTTCCGTGTGTCTACCTGCGTATGTGTGTGTCTGTCTCTCTCTCTCTCTCAACAGGATGAGGAGGCTACTGTGTCTATCTGTGTGTGTCTCTCTCTCTCTCTCTCTCTCTCTCTCTCTCTCTAGTTATCTAAAAATGAGGAGGAGGCTAGTGTGTCTGTCTATCTGTGTGTATCTCTCGCTGTCTCTATCGAAACAGGAGGTGGAGGAGGCTAGTGTGTCTAATTGTCCGTGGGTTGATCATTTTGTCTATCTAATGAAGGAGGAGCCTTGCGTGTCTATCAATGAATCAAACGGAGGAGGGGTTAGTGTGTCTGTCTATAGGTCTGTCTATCTGTCTATCTCTGTGTGTGTATGTATCTGATAGATAGGAGGACAGACAGACAAACACACACTAGCGTCCTCCTCCTCCTCTATCAAATGGAGGAGAAGGCTACTGTGTCTGTGTATCTATGTATCTGTCTCTGTATATCCCTAGTGGAGGAGGCTAGTGTGCCTGTCCACCTATGTAATGGAGAAGCAGGAGGAGGGTAGTGTGTCTGTCTATATGTCTGTCTACCTACCTATCTCTGCCTGTGTATCTATCTGATAGAGGAGGAGGAGGCCACTAGTGTCTTTCTGTCTGTCTGTCCTCCTATCTATCAAATGGAGGAGGCGGCTAGCATGTCTACGTATCGGTGTGTGTTTCTATGTAATGGAGGAGGCGGCTAGCGTGCCTGTCCATCTGTCTAAACAAGAGGAGGAGGAGGCCCCTGTGTCTATCGATCTGTGTGTGTATCTCTCACTCCCTCTCTCTACGTATGTAAACAGAGGCGGCGGCTAGTGTGTCTATCTGCGTGTATCTCTCGCACACTCTCTTTCTATTTCAGCAGGAAGAGGAGGCGGCTAGAGTGTCTGGCTATGTATCTCTCTGTCTGTCTGTCTGTCTATCCATCTATCTAATGGGGAAGGAGGAGGAGGAGGTGGCTAGTGTTCCGTGTGTCTACCTGTGTGTGTGTGTGTCTCTCTCTCTCTCAACAGGATGAGGAGGCTACTGTGTCTATCTGTGTGTGTCTCTCTCTCTCTCTCTCTCTCTCTAGTTATCTAAACATGAGGAGGAGGCTAGTGTGTCTGTCTATCTGTGTGTATCTCTCGCTGTCTCTATCGAAACAGGAGGTGGAGGAGGCTAGTGTGTCTAATTGTCCGTGGGTTGATCATTTTGTCTATCTAATGAAGGAGGAGCCTTGCGTGTCTATCAATGAATCAAACGGAGGAGGGGTTAGTGTGTCTGTCTATAGGTCTGTCTATCTGTCTATCTCTGTGTGTGTATGTATCTGATAGATAGGAGGACAGACAGACAAACACACACTAGCATCCTCCTCCTCCTCTATCAAATGGAGGAGAAGGCTACTGTGTCCGTGTATCTATGTATCTGTCTCTGTATGTCCCTAGTGGAGGAGGCTAGTGTGCCAGTCCACCTATCTAAAGGAGAAGCAGGAGGAGGGTAGTGTGTATGTCTGTCTAATGCAGGAGGAATAGAGTAGTGTGTATAACTATCTCTCTGCAGAGGAGCAGGAATCCAGTGTGTCTGTCTGTCTGTCTGTGTTTAAAACTATGTATCTACTATCTATGTATTTAATGCAGGAGGAGGAGGAGGAGGGTAGTGTGTCTGAGAATCTGTCTGTCTCTGTAATGGAGCAGAAGGAGGAGGCTAGGGTGTCTGTCTGTCTATCTGTCTTTCTATTTATCTCCCTAATGGAGGAGGACGAGAAGGCTACTGTGTCTGTGTATCTATGTATCTGTCTCTGTATATCCCTAGTGAAGGAGACTAGTGTGCCTGTGCACCTATCTAATGGAGAAGCAGGAGGAGGGTAGTGTGTCTGTCTATATGTCTGTCTACCTACCTATCTCTGCCTGTGTATCTATCTGATAGAGGAGGAGGAGGCCACTAGTGTCTTTCTGTCTGTCTGTCCTCCTATCTATCAAATGGAGGAGGCGGCTAGCATGTCTACGTATCGGTGTGTGTTTCTATGTAATGGAGGAGGCGGCTAGCGTGCCTGTCCATCTGTCTAAACAAGAGGAGGAGGAGGCCCCTGTGTCTATCGATCTGTGTGTGTATCTCTCACTCCCTCTCTCTACGTATGTAAACAGAGGCGGCGGCTAGTGTGTCTATCTGCGTGTATCTCTCGCACACTCTCTTTCTATTTCAGCAGGAAGAGGAGGCGGCTAGAGTGTCTGGCTATGTATCTCTCTGTCTGTCTGTCTGTCTATCCATCTATCTAATGGGGAAGGAGGAGGAGGAGGTGGCTAGTGTTCCGTGTGTCTACCTGTGTGTGTGTGTGTCTCTCTCTCTCTCAACAGGATGAGGAGGCTACTGTGTCTATCTGTGTGTGTCTCTCTCTCTCTCTCTCTCTCTCTAGTTATCTAAACATGAGGAGGAGGCTAGTGTGTCTGTCTATCTGTGTGTATCTCTCGCTGTCTCTATCGAAACAGGAGGTGGAGGAGGCTAGTGTGTCTAATTGTCCGTGGGTTGATCATTTTGTCTATCTAATGAAGGAGGAGCCTTGCGTGTCTATCAATGAATCAAACGGAGGAGGGGTTAGTGTGTCTGTCTATAGGTCTGTCTATCTGTCTATCTCTGTGTGTGTATGTATCTGATAGATAGGAGGAGAGACAGACAAACACACACTAGAGTCCTCCTCCTCTATCAAATGGAGGAGAAGGCTATTGTGTCCGTGTATCTATGTATCTGTCTCTGTCTATCCCTACTGGAGGAGGCTAGTGTGCCTGTCCACCTACCTAAAGGAGAAGCAGGAGGAGGGTAGTGTGTCTGTCTGTCTAATGAAGAAGGAATAGACTAGTCTGTCTAACTATCTCTCTGCAGAGGAGCAGGAATGCAGTGTGTCTGTCAGTCTGTCTGTGTTTCTAACTATGTATCTACTATCTATGTATTTAATGCAGGAGGAGGAGGCTAGTGTGTCTGAGTATCTGTCTGTCTCACTAATGGAGCAGAAGGAGGAGGCTAGGGTGTCTGTCTGTCTATGTGTCTTTCTATTTATCTCCCTAATGGAGGACGACGAGAAGGCTACTGTGTCTGTGTATCTATGTATCTGTCTCATGGAGGAGGCTAGTGTGCCTGTCCATCTGTCTAAACAAGAGGAGGAGGAGGCTCCTGTGTCTATCGATCTGTGTGTGTATCTCTCACTCCCTCTCTCTACGTACGTAAACAGAGGCGGCGGCTAGTGTGTCTATCTGCGTGTATCTCTCGCACACTCTCTAATTCAGCAGGAAGAGGAGGCGGCTAGAGTGTCTGGCTATGTATCTCTCTGTCTGTCTGTCTGTCTATCTATCCATCTATCTAATGGGGAAGGAGGAGGAGGAGGTGGCTAGTGTTCCGTGTGTCTACCTGCGTATGTGTGTGTCTGTCTCTCTCTCTCTCTCAACAGGATGAGGAGGCTACTGTGTCTATCTGTGTGTGTCTCTCTCTCTCTCTCTCTCTCTCTCTCTCTCTCTAGTTATCTAAAAATGAGGAGGAGGCTAGTGTGTCTGTCTATCTGTGTGTATCTCTCGCTGTCTCTATCGAAACAGGAGGTGGAGGAGGCTAGTGTGTCTAATTGTCCGTGGGTTGATCATTTTGTCTATCTAATGAAGGAGGAGCCTTGCGTGTCTATCAATGAATCAAACGGAGGAGGGGTTAGTGTGTCTGTCTATAGGTCTGTCTATCTGTCTATCTCTGTGTGTGTATGTATCTGATAGATAGGAGGACAGACAGACAAACACACACTAGCGTCCTCCTCCTCCTCTATCAAATGGAGGAGAAGGCTACTGTGTCTGTGTATCTATGTATCTGTCTCTGTATATCCCTAGTGGAGGAGGCTAGTGTGCCTGTCCACCTATGTAATGGAGAAGCAGGAGGAGGGTAGTGTGTCTGTCTATATGTCTGTCTACCTACCTATCTCTGCCTGTGTATCTATCTGATAGAGGAGGAGGAGGCCACTAGTGTCTTTCTGTCTGTCTGTCCTCCTATCTATCAAATGGAGGAGGCGGCTAGCATGTCTACGTATCGGTGTGTGTTTCTATGTAATGGAGGAGGCGGCTAGCGTGCCTGTCCATCTGTCTAAACAAGAGGAGGAGGAGGCCCCTGTGTCTATCGATCTGTGTGTGTATCTCTCACTCCCTCTCTCTACGTATGTAAACAGAGGCGGCGGCTAGTGTGTCTATCTGCGTGTATCTCTCGCACACTCTCTTTCTATTTCAGCAGGAAGAGGAGGCGGCTAGAGTGTCTGGCTATGTATCTCTCTGTCTGTCTGTCTGTCTATCCATCTATCTAATGGGGAAGGAGGAGGAGGAGGTGGCTAGTGTTCCGTGTGTCTACCTGTGTGTGTGTGTGTCTCTCTCTCTCTCAACAGGATGAGGAGGCTACTGTGTCTATCTGTGTGTGTCTCTCTCTCTCTCTCTCTCTCTCTAGTTATCTAAACATGAGGAGGAGGCTAGTGTGTCTGTCTATCTGTGTGTATCTCTCGCTGTCTCTATCGAAACAGGAGGTGGAGGAGGCTAGTGTGTCTAATTGTCCGTGGGTTGATCATTTTGTCTATCTAATGAAGGAGGAGCCTTGCGTGTCTATCAATGAATCAAACGGAGGAGGGGTTAGTGTGTCTGTCTATAGGTCTGTCTATCTGTCTATCTCTGTGTGTGTATGTATCTGATAGATAGGAGGAGAGACAGACAAACACACACTAGAGTCCTCCTCCTCTATCAAATGGAGGAGAAGGCTATTGTGTCCGTGTATCTATGTATCTGTCTCTGTCTATCCCTACTGGAGGAGGCTAGTGTGCCTGTCCACCTACCTAAAGGAGAAGCAGGAGGAGGGTAGTGTGTCTGTCTGTCTAATGAAGAAGGAATAGACTAGTCTGTCTAACTATCTCTCTGCAGAGGAGCAGGAATGCAGTGTGTCTGTCAGTCTGTCTGTGTTTCTAACTATGTATCTACTATCTATGTATTTAATGCAGGAGGAGGAGGCTAGTGTGTCTGAGTATCTGTCTGTCTCACTAATGGAGCAGAAGGAGGAGGCTAGGGTGTCTGTCTGTCTATGTGTCTTTCTATTTATCTCCCTAATGGAGGACGACGAGAAGGCTACTGTGTCTGTGTATCTATGTATCTGTCTCATGGAGGAGGCTAGTGTGCCTGTCCATCTGTCTAAACAAGAGGAGGAGGAGGCTCCTGTGTCTATCGATCTGTGTGTGTATCTCTCACTCCCTCTCTCTACGTACGTAAACAGAGGCGGCGGCTAGTGTGTCTATCTGCGTGTATCTCTCGCACACTCTCTAATTCAGCAGGAAGAGGAGGCGGCTAGAGTGTCTGGCTATGTATCTCTCTGTCTGTCTGTCTGTCTATCTATCCATCTATCTAATGGGGAAGGAGGAGGAGGAGGTGGCTAGTGTTCCGTGTGTCTACCTGCGTGTGTGTGTGTCTGTCTCTCTCTCTCTCTCAACAGGATGAGGAGGCTACTGTGTCTATCTGTGTGTGTGTCTCTCTCTCTCTCTCTCTCTCTCTCTAGTTATCTAAAAATGAGGAGGAGGCTAGTGTGTCTGTCTATCTGTGTGTATCTCTCGCTGTCTCTATCGAAACAGGAGGTGGAGGAGGCTAGTGTGTCTAATTGTCCGTGGGTTGATCATTTTGTCTATCTAATGAAGGAGGAGCCTTGCGTGTCTATCAATGAATCAAACGGAGGAGGGGTTAGTGTGTCTGTCTATAGGTCTGTCTATCTGTCTATCTCTGTGTGTGTATGTATCTGATAGATAGGAGGACAGACAGACAAACACACACTAGCGTCCTCCTCCTCCTCTATCAAATGGAGGAGAAGGCTACTGTGTCTGTGTATCTATGTATCTGTCTCTGTATATCCCTAGTGGAGGAGGCTAGTGTGCCTGTCCACCTATGTAATGGAGAAGCAGGAGGAGGGTAGTGTGTCTGTCTATATGTCTGTCTACCTACCTATCTCTGCCTGTGTATCTATCTGATAGAGGAGGAGGAGGCCACTAGTGTCTTTCTGTCTGTCTGTCCTCCTATCTATCAAATGGAGGAGGCGGCTAGCATGTCTACGTATCGGTGTGTGTTTCTATGTAATGGAGGAGGCGGCTAGCGTGCCTGTCCATCTGTCTAAACAAGAGGAGGAGGAGGCCCCTGTGTCTATCGATCTGTGTGTGTATCTCTCACTCCCTCTCTCTACGTATGTAAACAGAGGCGGCGGCTAGTGTGTCTATCTGCGTGTATCTCTCGCACACTCTCTTTCTATTTCAGCAGGAAGAGGAGGCGGCTAGAGTGTCTGGCTATGTATCTCTCTGTCTGTCTGTCTGTCTATCCATCTATCTAATGGGGAAGGAGGAGGAGGAGGTGGCTAGTGTTCCGTGTGTCTACCTGTGTGTGTGTGTGTCTCTCTCTCTCTCAACAGGATGAGGAGGCTACTGTGTCTATCTGTGTGTGTCTCTCTCTCTCTCTCTCTCTCTCTAGTTATCTAAAAATGAGGAGGAGGCTAGTGTGTCTGTCTATCTGTGTGTATCTCTCGCTGTCTCTATCGAAACAGGAGGTGGAGGAGGCTAGTGTGTCTAATTGTCCGTGGGTTGATCATTTTGTCTATCTAATGAAGGAGGAGCCTTGCGTGTCTATCAATGAATCAAACGGAGGAGGGGTTAGTGTGTCTGTCTATAGGTCTGTCTATCTGTCTATCTCTGTGTGTGTATGTATCTGATAGATAGGAGGAGAGACAGACAAACACACACTAGCGTCCTCCTCCTCCTCTATCAAATGGAGGAGAAGGCTACTGTGTCTGTGTATCTATGTATCTGTCTCTGTATATCCCTAGTGGAGGAGGCTAGTGTGCCTGTCCACCTATGTAATGGAGAAGCAGGAGGAGGGTAGTGTGTCTGTCTATATGTCTGTCTACCTACCTATCTCTGCCTGTGTATCTATCTGATAGAGGAGGAGGAGGCCACTAGTGTCTTTCTGTCTGTCTGTCCTCCTATCTATCAAATGGAGGAGGCGGCTAGCATGTCTACGTATCGGTGTGTGTTTCTATGTAATGGAGGAGGCGGCTAGCGTGCCTGTCCATCTGTCTAAACAAGAGGAGGAGGAGGCCCCTGTGTCTATCGATCTGTGTGTGTATCTCTCACTCCCTCTCTCTACGTATGTAAACAGAGGCGGCGGCTAGTGTGTCTATCTGCGTGTATCTCTCGCACACTCTCTTTCTATTTCAGCAGGAAGAGGAGGCGGCTAGAGTGTCTGGCTATGTATCTCTCTGTCTGTCTGTCTGTCTATCCATCTATCTAATGGGGAAGGAGGAGGAGGAGGTGGCTAGTGTTCCGTGTGTCTACCTGTGTGTGTGTGTGTCTCTCTCTCTCTCAACAGGATGAGGAGGCTACTGTGTCTATCTGTGTGTGTCTCTCTCTCTCTCTCTCTAGTTATCTAAAAATGAGGAGGAGGCTAGTGTGTCTGTCTATCTGTGTGTATCTCTCGCTGTCTCTATCGAAACAGGAGGTGGAGGAGGCTAGTGTGTCTAATTGTCCGTGGGTTGATCATTTTGTCTATCTAATGAAGGAGGAGCCTTGCGTGTCTATCAATGAATCAAACGGAGGAGGGGTTAGTGTGTCTGTCTATAGGTCTGTCTATCTGTCTATCTCTGTGTGTGTATGTATCTGATAGATAGGAGGAGAGACAGACAAACACACACTAGAGTCCTCCTCCTCTATCAAATGGAGGAGAAGGCTATTGTGTCCGTGTATCTATGTATCTATCTCTGTCTATCCCTACTGGAGGAGGCTAGTGTGCCTGTCCACCTACCTAAAGGAGAAGCAGGAGGAGGGTAGTGTGTCTGTCTGTCTAATGAAGAAGGAATAGACTAGTCTGTCTAACTATCTCTCTGCAGAGGAGCAGGAATGCAGTGTGTCTGTCAGTCTGTCTGTGTTTCTAACTATGTATCTACTATCTATGTATTTAATGCAGGAGGAGGAGGCTAGTGTGTCTGAGTATCTGTCTGTCTCACTAATGGAGCAGAAGGAGGAGGCTAGGGTGTCTGTCTGTCTATGTGTCTTTCTATTTATCTCCCTAATGGAGGACGACGAGAAGGCTACTGTGTCTGTGTATCTATGTATCTGTCTCATGGAGGAGGCTAGTGTGCCTGTCCATCTGTCTAAACAAGAGGAGGAGGAGGCTCCTGTGTCTATCGATCTGTGTGTGTATCTCTCACTCCCTCTCTCTACGTACGTAAACAGAGGCGGCGGCTAGTGTGTCTCTCTGCGTGTATCTCTCGCACACTCTCTAATTCAGCAGGAAGAGGAGGCGGCTAGAGTGTCTGGCTATGTATCTCTCTGTCTGTCTGTCTGTCTATCCATCTATCTAATGGGGAAGGAGGAGGAGGAGGTGGCTAGTGTTCCGTGTGTCTACCTGTGTGTGTGTGTGTCTCTCTCTCTCTCAACAGGATGAGGAGGCTACTGTGTCTATCTGTGTGTGTCTCTCTCTCTCTCTCTCTCTCTCTAGTTATCTAAAAATGAGGAGGAGGCTAGTGTGTCTGTCTATCTGTGTGTATCTCTCGCTGTCTCTATCGAAACAGGAGGTGGAGGAGGCTAGTGTGTCTAATTGTCCGTGGGTTGATCATTTTGTCTATCTAATGAAGGAGGAGCCTTGCGTGTCTATCAATGAATCAAACGGAGGAGGGGTTAGTGTGTCTGTCTATAGGTCTGTCTATCTGTCTATCTCTGTGTGTGTATGTATCTGATAGATAGGAGGAGAGACAGACAAACACACACTAGAGTCCTCCTCCTCTATCAAATGGAGGAGAAGGCTATTGTGTCCGTGTATCTATGTATCTGTCTCTGTCTATCCCTACTGGAGGAGGCTAGTGTGCCTGTCCACCTACCTAAAGGAGAAGCAGGAGGAGGGTAGTGTGTCTGTCTGTCTAATGAAGAAGGAATAGACTAGTCTGTCTAACTATCTCTCTGCAGAGGAGCAGGAATGCAGTGTGTCTGTCAGTCTGTCTGTGTTTCTAACTATGTATCTACTATCTATGTATTTAATGCAGGAGGAGGAGGCTAGTGTGTCTGAGTATCTGTCTGTCTCACTAATGGAGCAGAAGGAGGAGGCTAGGGTGTCTGTCTGTCTATGTGTCTTTCTATTTATCTCCCTAATGGAGGACGACGAGAAGGCTACTGTGTCTGTGTATCTATGTATCTGTCTCATGGAGGAGGCTAGTGTGCCTGTCCATCTGTCTAAACAAGAGGAGGAGGAGGCTCCTGTGTCTATCGATCTGTGTGTGTATCTCTCACTCCCTCTCTCTACGTACGTAAACAGAGGCGGCGGCTAGTGTGTCTATCTGCGTGTATCTCTCGCACACTCTCTAATTCAGCAGGAAGAGGAGGCGGCTAGAGTGTCTGGCTATGTATCTCTCTGTCTGTCTGTCTGTCTATCTATCCATCTATCTAATGGGGAAGGAGGAGGAGGAGGTGGCTAGTGTTCCGTGTGTCTACCTGCGTATGTGTGTGTCTGTCTCTCTCTCTCTCTCAACAGGATGAGGAGGCTACTGTGTCTATCTGTGTGTCTCTCTCTCTCTCTCTCTCTCTCTCTCTAGTTATCTAAAAATGAGGAGGAGGCTAGTGTGTCTGTCTATCTGTGTGTATCTCTCGCTGTCTCTATCGAAACAGGAGGTGGAGGAGGCTAGTGTGTCTAATTGTCCGTGGGTTGATCATTTTGTCTATCTAATGAAGGAGGAGCCTTGCGTGTCTATCAATGAATCAAACGGAGGAGGGGTTAGTGTGTCTGTCTATAGGTCTGTCTATCTGTCTATCTCTGTGTGTGTATGTATCTGATAGATAGGAGGACAGACAGACAAACACACACTAGCGTCCTCCTCCTCCTCTATCAAATGGAGGAGAAGGCTACTGTGTCTGTGTATCTATGTATCTGTCTCTGTATATCCCTAGTGGAGGAGGCTAGTGTGCCTGTCCACCTATGTAATGGAGAAGCAGGAGGAGGGTAGTGTGTCTGTCTATATGTCTGTCTACCTACCTATCTCTGCCTGTGTATCTATCTGATAGAGGAGGAGGAGGCCACTAGTGTCTTTCTGTCTGTCTGTCCTCCTATCTATCAAATGGAGGAGGCGGCTAGCATGTCTACGTATCGGTGTGTGTTTCTATGTAATGGAGGAGGCGGCTAGCGTGCCTGTCCATCTGTCTAAACAAGAGGAGGAGGAGGCCCCTGTGTCTATCGATCTGTGTGTGTATCTCTCACTCCCTCTCTCTACGTATGTAAACAGAGGCGGCGGCTAGTGTGTCTATCTGCGTGTATCTCTCGCACACTCTCTTTCTATTTCAGCAGGAAGAGGAGGCGGCTAGAGTGTCTGGCTATGTATCTCTCTGTCTGTCTGTCTGTCTATCCATCTATCTAATGGGGAAGGAGGAGGAGGAGGTGGCTAGTGTTCCGTGTGTCTACCTGTGTGTGTGTGTGTCTCTCTCTCTCTCAACAGGATGAGGAGGCTACTGTGTCTATCTGTGTGTGTCTCTCTCTCTCTCTCTCTCTCTCTAGTTATCTAAACATGAGGAGGAGGCTAGTGTGTCTGTCTATCTGTGTGTATCTCTCGCTGTCTCTATCGAAACAGGAGGTGGAGGAGGCTAGTGTGTCTAATTGTCCGTGGGTTGATCATTTTGTCTATCTAATGAAGGAGGAGCCTTGCGTGTCTATCAATGAATCAAACGGAGGAGGGGTTAGTGTGTCTGTCTATAGGTCTGTCTATCTGTCTATCTCTGTGTGTGTATGTATCTGATAGATAGGAGGACAGACAGACAAACACACACTAGCATCCTCCTCCTCCTCTATCAAATGGAGGAGAAGGCTACTGTGTCCGTGTATCTATGTATCTGTCTCTGTATGTCCCTAGTGGAGGAGGCTAGTGTGCCAGTCCACCTATCTAAAGGAGAAGCAGGAGGAGGGTAGTGTGTATGTCTGTCTAATGCAGGAGGAATAGAGTAGTGTGTATAACTATCTCTCTGCAGAGGAGCAGGAATCCAGTGTGTCTGTCTGTCTGTCTGTGTTTAAAACTATGTATCTACTATCTATGTATTTAATGCAGGAGGAGGAGGAGGAGGGTAGTGTGTCTGAGAATCTGTCTGTCTCTGTAATGGAGCAGAAGGAGGAGGCTAGGGTGTCTGTCTGTCTATCTGTCTTTCTATTTATCTCCCTAATGGAGGAGGACGAGAAGGCTACTGTGTCTGTGTATCTATGTATCTGTCTCTGTATATCCCTAGTGAAGGAGACTAGTGTGCCTGTGCACCTATCTAATGGAGAAGCAGGAGGAGGGTAGTGTGTCTGTCTATATGTCTGTCTACCTACCTATCTCTGCCTGTGTATCTATCTGATAGAGGAGGAGGAGGCCACTAGTGTCTTTCTGTCTGTCTGTCCTCCTATCTATCAAATGGAGGAGGCGGCTAGCATGTCTACGTATCGGTGTGTGTTTCTATGTAATGGAGGAGGCGGCTAGCGTGCCTGTCCATCTGTCTAAACAAGAGGAGGAGGAGGCCCCTGTGTCTATCGATCTGTGTGTGTATCTCTCACTCCCTCTCTCTACGTATGTAAACAGAGGCGGCGGCTAGTGTGTCTATCTGCGTGTATCTCTCGCACACTCTCTTTCTATTTCAGCAGGAAGAGGAGGCGGCTAGAGTGTCTGGCTATGTATCTCTCTGTCTGTCTGTCTGTCTATCCATCTATCTAATGGGGAAGGAGGAGGAGGAGGTGGCTAGTGTTCCGTGTGTCTACCTGTGTGTGTGTGTGTCTCTCTCTCTCTCAACAGGATGAGGAGGCTACTGTGTCTATCTGTGTGTGTCTCTCTCTCTCTCTCTCTCTCTCTAGTTATCTAAACATGAGGAGGAGGCTAGTGTGTCTGTCTATCTGTGTGTATCTCTCGCTGTCTCTATCGAAACAGGAGGTGGAGGAGGCTAGTGTGTCTAATTGTCCGTGGGTTGATCATTTTGTCTATCTAATGAAGGAGGAGCCTTGCGTGTCTATCAATGAATCAAACGGAGGAGGGGTTAGTGTGTCTGTCTATAGGTCTGTCTATCTGTCTATCTCTGTGTGTGTATGTATCTGATAGATAGGAGGAGAGACAGACAAACACACACTAGAGTCCTCCTCCTCTATCAAATGGAGGAGAAGGCTATTGTGTCCGTGTATCTATGTATCTGTCTCTGTCTATCCCTACTGGAGGAGGCTAGTGTGCCTGTCCACCTACCTAAAGGAGAAGCAGGAGGAGGGTAGTGTGTCTGTCTGTCTAATGAAGAAGGAATAGACTAGTCTGTCTAACTATCTCTCTGCAGAGGAGCAGGAATGCAGTGTGTCTGTCAGTCTGTCTGTGTTTCTAACTATGTATCTACTATCTATGTATTTAATGCAGGAGGAGGAGGCTAGTGTGTCTGAGTATCTGTCTGTCTCACTAATGGAGCAGAAGGAGGAGGCTAGGGTGTCTGTCTGTCTATGTGTCTTTCTATTTATCTCCCTAATGGAGGACGACGAGAAGGCTACTGTGTCTGTGTATCTATGTATCTGTCTCATGGAGGAGGCTAGTGTGCCTGTCCATCTGTCTAAACAAGAGGAGGAGGAGGCTCCTGTGTCTATCGATCTGTGTGTGTATCTCTCACTCCCTCTCTCTACGTACGTAAACAGAGGCGGCGGCTAGTGTGTCTATCTGCGTGTATCTCTCGCACACTCTCTAATTCAGCAGGAAGAGGAGGCGGCTAGAGTGTCTGGCTATGTATCTCTCTGTCTGTCTGTCTGTCTATCTATCCATCTATCTAATGGGGAAGGAGGAGGAGGAGGTGGCTAGTGTTCCGTGTGTCTACCTGCGTATGTGTGTGTCTGTCTCTCTCTCTCTCTCAACAGGATGAGGAGGCTACTGTGTCTATCTGTGTGTGTCTCTCTCTCTCTCTCTCTCTCTCTCTCTAGTTATCTAAAAATGAGGAGGAGGCTAGTGTGTCTGTCTATCTGTGTGTATCTCTCGCTGTCTCTATCGAAACAGGAGGTGGAGGAGGCTAGTGTGTCTAATTGTCCGTGGGTTGATCATTTTGTCTATCTAATGAAGGAGGAGCCTTGCGTGTCTATCAATGAATCAAACGGAGGAGGGGTTAGTGTGTCTGTCTATAGGTCTGTCTATCTGTCTATCTCTGTGTGTGTATGTATCTGATAGATAGGAGGACAGACAGACAAACACACACTAGCGTCCTCCTCCTCCTCTATCAAATGGAGGAGAAGGCTACTGTGTCTGTGTATCTATGTATCTGTCTCTGTATATCCCTAGTGGAGGAGGCTAGTGTGCCTGTCCACCTATGTAATGGAGAAGCAGGAGGAGGGTAGTGTGTCTGTCTATATGTCTGTCTACCTACCTATCTCTGCCTGTGTATCTATCTGATAGAGGAGGAGGAGGCCACTAGTGTCTTTCTGTCTGTCTGTCCTCCTATCTATCAAATGGAGGAGGCGGCTAGCATGTCTACGTATCGGTGTGTGTTTCTATGTAATGGAGGAGGCGGCTAGCGTGCCTGTCCATCTGTCTAAACAAGAGGAGGAGGAGGCCCCTGTGTCTATCGATCTGTGTGTGTATCTCTCACTCCCTCTCTCTACGTATGTAAACAGAGGCGGCGGCTAGTGTGTCTATCTGCGTGTATCTCTCGCACACTCTCTTTCTATTTCAGCAGGAAGAGGAGGCGGCTAGAGTGTCTGGCTATGTATCTCTCTGTCTGTCTGTCTGTCTATCCATCTATCTAATGGGGAAGGAGGAGGAGGAGGTGGCTAGTGTTCCGTGTGTCTACCTGTGTGTGTGTGTGTCTCTCTCTCTCTCAACAGGATGAGGAGGCTACTGTGTCTATCTGTGTGTGTCTCTCTCTCTCTCTCTCTCTCTCTAGTTATCTAAAAATGAGGAGGAGGCTAGTGTGTCTGTCTATCTGTGTGTATCTCTCGCTGTCTCTATCGAAACAGGAGGTGGAGGAGGCTAGTGTGTCTAATTGTCCGTGGGTTGATCATTTTGTCTATCTAATGAAGGAGGAGCCTTGCGTGTCTATCAATGAATCAAACGGAGGAGGGGTTAGTGTGTCTGTCTATAGGTCTGTCTATCTGTCTATCTCTGTGTGTGTATGTATCTGATAGATAGGAGGAGAGACAGACAAACACACACTAGAGTCCTCCTCCTCTATCAAATGGAGGAGAAGGCTATTGTGTCCGTGTATCTATGTATCTGTCTCTGTCTATCCCTACTGGAGGAGGCTAGTGTGCCTGTCCACCTACCTAAAGGAGAAGCAGGAGGAGGGTAGTGTGTCTGTCTGTCTAATGAAGAAGGAATAGACTAGTCTGTCTAACTATCTCTCTGCAGAGGAGCAGGAATGCAGTGTGTCTGTCAGTCTGTCTGTGTTTCTAACTATGTATCTACTATCTATGTATTTAATGCAGGAGGAGGAGGCTAGTGTGTCTGAGTATCTGTCTGTCTCACTAATGGAGCAGAAGGAGGAGGCTAGGGTGTCTGTCTGTCTATGTGTCTTTCTATTTATCTCCCTAATGGAGGACGACGAGAAGGCTACTGTGTCTGTGTATCTATGTATCTGTCTCATGGAGGAGGCTAGTGTGCCTGTCCATCTGTCTAAACAAGAGGAGGAGGAGGCTCCTGTGTCTATCGATCTGTGTGTGTATCTCTCACTCCCTCTCTCTACGTACGTAAACAGAGGCGGCGGCTAGTGTGTCTATCTGCGTGTATCTCTCGCACACTCTCTAATTCAGCAGGAAGAGGAGGCGGCTAGAGTGTCTGGCTATGTATCTCTCTGTCTGTCTGTCTGTCTATCTATCCATCTATCTAATGGGGAAGGAGGAGGAGGAGGTGGCTAGTGTTCCGTGTGTCTACCTGTGTGTGTGTGTGTCTCTCTCTCTCTCTCTCTCAACAGGATGAGGAGGCTACTGTGTCTATCTGTGTGTGTCTCTCTCTCTCTCTCTCTCTCTCTCTCTAGTTATCTAAAAATGAGGAGGAGGCTAGTGTGTCTGTCTATCTGTGTGTATCTCTCGCTGTCTCTATCGAAACAGGAGGTGGAGGAGGCTAGTGTGTCTAATTGTCCGTGGGTTGATCATTTTGTCTATCTAATGAAGGAGGAGCCTTGCGTGTCTATCAATGAATCAAACGGAGGAGGGGTTAGTGTGTCTGTCTATAGGTCTGTCTATCTGTCTATCTCTGTGTGTGTATGTATCTGATAGATAGGAGGACAGACAGACAAACACACACTAGCGTCCTCCTCCTCCTCTATCAAATGGAGGAGAAGGCTACTGTGTCTGTGTATCTATGTATCTGTCTCTGTATATCCCTAGTGGAGGAGGCTAGTGTGCCTGTCCACCTATGTAATGGAGAAGCAGGAGGAGGGTAGTGTGTCTGTCTATATGTCTGTCTACCTACCTATCTCTGCCTGTGTATCTATCTGATAGAGGAGGAGGAGGCCACTAGTGTCTTTCTGTCTGTCTGTCCTCCTATCTATCAAATGGAGGAGGCGGCTAGCATGTCTACGTATCGGTGTGTGTTTCTATGTAATGGAGGAGGCGGCTAGCGTGCCTGTCCATCTGTCTAAACAAGAGGAGGAGGAGGCCCCTGTGTCTATCGATCTGTGTGTGTATCTCTCACTCCCTCTCTCTACGTATGTAAACAGAGGCGGCGGCTAGTGTGTCTATCTGCGTGTATCTCTCGCACACTCTCTTTCTATTTCAGCAGGAAGAGGAGGCGGCTAGAGTGTCTGGCTATGTATCTCTCTGTCTGTCTGTCTGTCTATCCATCTATCTAATGGGGAAGGAGGAGGAGGAGGTGGCTAGTGTTCCGTGTGTCTACCTGTGTGTGTGTGTGTCTCTCTCTCTCTCAACAGGATGAGGAGGCTACTGTGTCTATCTGTGTGTGTCTCTCTCTCTCTCTCTCTAGTTATCTAAAAATGAGGAGGAGGCTAGTGTGTCTGTCTATCTGTGTGTATCTCTCGCTGTCTCTATCGAAACAGGAGGTGGAGGAGGCTAGTGTGTCTAATTGTCCGTGGGTTGATCATTTTGTCTATCTAATGAAGGAGGAGCCTTGCGTGTCTATCAATGAATCAAACGGAGGAGGGGTTAGTGTGTCTGTCTATAGGTCTGTCTATCTGTCTATCTCTGTGTGTGTATGTATCTGATAGATAGGAGGAGAGACAGACAAACACACACTAGAGTCCTCCTCCTCTATCAAATGGAGGAGAAGGCTATTGTGTCCGTGTATCTATGTATCTATCTCTGTCTATCCCTACTGGAGGAGGCTAGTGTGCCTGTCCACCTACCTAAAGGAGAAGCAGGAGGAGGGTAGTGTGTCTGTCTGTCTAATGAAGAAGGAATAGACTAGTCTGTCTAACTATCTCTCTGCAGAGGAGCAGGAATGCAGTGTGTCTGTCAGTCTGTCTGTGTTTCTAACTATGTATCTACTATCTATGTATTTAATGCAGGAGGAGGAGGCTAGTGTGTCTGAGTATCTGTCTGTCTCACTAATGGAGCAGAAGGAGGAGGCTAGGGTGTCTGTCTGTCTATGTGTCTTTCTATTTATCTCCCTAATGGAGGACGACGAGAAGGCTACTGTGTCTGTGTATCTATGTATCTGTCTCATGGAGGAGGCTAGTGTGCCTGTCCATCTGTCTAAACAAGAGGAGGAGGAGGCTCCTGTGTCTATCGATCTGTGTGTGTATCTCTCACTCCCTCTCTCTACGTACGTAAACAGAGGCGGCGGCTAGTGTGTCTCTCTGCGTGTATCTCTCGCACACTCTCTAATTCAGCAGGAAGAGGAGGCGGCTAGAGTGTCTGGCTATGTATCTCTCTGTCTGTCTGTCTGTCTATCCATCTATCTAATGGGGAAGGAGGAGGAGGAGGTGGCTAGTGTTCCGTGTGTCTACCTGTGTGTGTGTGTGTCTCTCTCTCTCTCAACAGGATGAGGAGGCTACTGTGTCTATCTGTGTGTGTCTCTCTCTCTCTCTCTCTCTCTCTAGTTATCTAAAAATGAGGAGGAGGCTAGTGTGTCTGTCTATCTGTGTGTATCTCTCGCTGTCTCTATCGAAACAGGAGGTGGAGGAGGCTAGTGTGTCTAATTGTCCGTGGGTTGATCATTTTGTCTATCTAATGAAGGAGGAGCCTTGCGTGTCTATCAATGAATCAAACGGAGGAGGGGTTAGTGTGTCTGTCTATAGGTCTGTCTATCTGTCTATCTCTGTGTGTGTATGTATCTGATAGATAGGAGGAGAGACAGACAAACACACACTAGAGTCCTCCTCCTCTATCAAATGGAGGAGAAGGCTATTGTGTCCGTGTATCTATGTATCTGTCTCTGTCTATCCCTACTGGAGGAGGCTAGTGTGCCTGTCCACCTACCTAAAGGAGAAGCAGGAGGAGGGTAGTGTGTCTGTCTGTCTAATGAAGAAGGAATAGACTAGTCTGTCTAACTATCTCTCTGCAGAGGAGCAGGAATGCAGTGTGTCTGTCAGTCTGTCTGTGTTTCTAACTATGTATCTACTATCTATGTATTTAATGCAGGAGGAGGAGGCTAGTGTGTCTGAGTATCTGTCTGTCTCACTAATGGAGCAGAAGGAGGAGGCTAGGGTGTCTGTCTGTCTATGTGTCTTTCTATTTATCTCCCTAATGGAGGACGACGAGAAGGCTACTGTGTCTGTGTATCTATGTATCTGTCTCATGGAGGAGGCTAGTGTGCCTGTCCATCTGTCTAAACAAGAGGAGGAGGAGGCTCCTGTGTCTATCGATCTGTGTGTGTATCTCTCACTCCCTCTCTCTACGTACGTAAACAGAGGCGGCGGCTAGTGTGTCTATCTGCGTGTATCTCTCGCACACTCTCTAATTCAGCAGGAAGAGGAGGCGGCTAGAGTGTCTGGCTATGTATCTCTCTGTCTGTCTGTCTGTCTATCTATCCATCTATCTAATGGGGAAGGAGGAGGAGGAGGTGGCTAGTGTTCCGTGTGTCTACCTGCGTATGTGTGTGTCTGTCTCTCTCTCTCTCTCAACAGGATGAGGAGGCTACTGTGTCTATCTGTGTGTCTCTCTCTCTCTCTCTCTCTCTCTCTCTAGTTATCTAAAAATGAGGAGGAGGCTAGTGTGTCTGTCTATCTGTGTGTATCTCTCGCTGTCTCTATCGAAACAGGAGGTGGAGGAGGCTAGTGTGTCTAATTGTCCGTGGGTTGATCATTTTGTCTATCTAATGAAGGAGGAGCCTTGCGTGTCTATCAATGAATCAAACGGAGGAGGGGTTAGTGTGTCTGTCTATAGGTCTGTCTATCTGTCTATCTCTGTGTGTGTATGTATCTGATAGATAGGAGGACAGACAGACAAACACACACTAGCGTCCTCCTCCTCCTCTATCAAATGGAGGAGAAGGCTACTGTGTCTGTGTATCTATGTATCTGTCTCTGTATATCCCTAGTGGAGGAGGCTAGTGTGCCTGTCCACCTATGTAATGGAGAAGCAGGAGGAGGGTAGTGTGTCTGTCTATATGTCTGTCTACCTACCTATCTCTGCCTGTGTATCTATCTGATAGAGGAGGAGGAGGCCACTAGTGTCTTTCTGTCTGTCTGTCCTCCTATCTATCAAATGGAGGAGGCGGCTAGCATGTCTACGTATCGGTGTGTGTTTCTATGTAATGGAGGAGGCGGCTAGCGTGCCTGTCCATCTGTCTAAACAAGAGGAGGAGGAGGCCCCTGTGTCTATCGATCTGTGTGTGTATCTCTCACTCCCTCTCTCTACGTATGTAAACAGAGGCGGCGGCTAGTGTGTCTATCTGCGTGTATCTCTCGCACACTCTCTTTCTATTTCAGCAGGAAGAGGAGGCGGCTAGAGTGTCTGGCTATGTATCTCTCTGTCTGTCTGTCTGTCTATCCATCTATCTAATGGGGAAGGAGGAGGAGGAGGTGGCTAGTGTTCCGTGTGTCTACCTGTGTGTGTGTGTGTCTCTCTCTCTCTCAACAGGATGAGGAGGCTACTGTGTCTATCTGTGTGTGTCTCTCTCTCTCTCTCTCTCTCTCTAGTTATCTAAAAATGAGGAGGAGGCTAGTGTGTCTGTCTATCTGTGTGTATCTCTCGCTGTCTCTATCGAAACAGGAGGTGGAGGAGGCTAGTGTGTCTAATTGTCCGTGGGTTGATCATTTTGTCTATCTAATGAAGGAGGAGCCTTGCGTGTCTATCAATGAATCAAACGGAGGAGGGGTTAGTGTGTCTGTCTATAGGTCTGTCTATCTGTCTATCTCTGTGTGTGTATGTATCTGATAGATAGGAGGAGAGACAGACAAACACACACTAGAGTCCTCCTCCTCTATCAAATGGAGGAGAAGGCTATTGTGTCCGTGTATCTATGTATCTGTCTCTGTCTATCCCTACTGGAGGAGGCTAGTGTGCCTGTCCACCTACCTAAAGGAGAAGCAGGAGGAGGGTAGTGTGTCTGTCTGTCTAATGAAGAAGGAATAGACTAGTCTGTCTAACTATCTCTCTGCAGAGGAGCAGGAATGCAGTGTGTCTGTCAGTCTGTCTGTGTTTCTAACTATGTATCTACTATCTATGTATTTAATGCAGGAGGAGGAGGCTAGTGTGTCTGAGTATCTGTCTGTCTCACTAATGGAGCAGAAGGAGGAGGCTAGGGTGTCTGTCTGTCTATGTGTCTTTCTATTTATCTCCCTAATGGAGGACGACGAGAAGGCTACTGTGTCTGTGTATCTATGTATCTGTCTCATGGAGGAGGCTAGTGTGCCTGTCCATCTGTCTAAACAAGAGGAGGAGGAGGCTCCTGTGTCTATCGATCTGTGTGTGTATCTCTCACTCCCTCTCTCTACGTACGTAAACAGAGGCGGCGGCTAGTGTGTCTATCTGCGTGTATCTCTCGCACACTCTCTTTCTATTTCAGCAGGAAGAGGAGGCGGCTAGAGTGTCTGGCTATGTATCTCTCTGTCTGTCTGTCTGTCTATCCATCTATCTAATGGGGAAGGAGGAGGAGGAGGTGGCTAGTGTTCCGTGTGTCTACCTGTGTGTGTGTGTGTCTCTCTCTCTCTCAACAGGATGAGGAGGCTACTGTGTCTATCTGTGTGTGTCTCTCTCTCTCTCTCTCTCTCTCTAGTTATCTAAAAATGAGGAGGAGGCTAGTGTGTCTGTCTATCTGTGTGTATCTCTCGCTGTCTCTATCGAAACAGGAGGTGGAGGAGGCTAGTGTGTCTAATTGTCCGTGGGTTGATCATTTTGTCTATCTAATGAAGGAGGAGCCTTGCGTGTCTATCAATGAATCAAACGGAGGAGGGGTTAGTGTGTCTGTCTATAGGTCTGTCTATCTGTCTATCTCTGTGTGTGTATGTATCTGATAGATAGGAGGAGAGACAGACAAACACACACTAGAGTCCTCCTCCTCTATCAAATGGAGGAGAAGGCTATTGTGTCCGTGTATCTATGTATCTGTCTCTGTCTATCCCTACTGGAGGAGGCTAGTGTGCCTGTCCACCTACCTAAAGGAGAAGCAGGAGGAGGGTAGTGTGTCTGTCTGTCTAATGAAGAAGGAATAGACTAGTCTGTCTAACTATCTCTCTGCAGAGGAGCAGGAATGCAGTGTGTCTGTCAGTCTGTCTGTGTTTCTAACTATGTATCTACTATCTATGTATTTAATGCAGGAGGAGGAGGCTAGTGTGTCTGAGTATCTGTCTGTCTCACTAATGGAGCAGAAGGAGGAGGCTAGGGTGTCTGTCTGTCTATGTGTCTTTCTATTTATCTCCCTAATGGAGGACGACGAGAAGGCTACTGTGTCTGTGTATCTATGTATCTGTCTCATGGAGGAGGCTAGTGTGCCTGTCCATCTGTCTAAACAAGAGGAGGAGGAGGCTCCTGTGTCTATCGATCTGTGTGTGTATCTCTCACTCCCTCTCTCTACGTACGTAAACAGAGGCGGCGGCTAGTGTGTCTATCTGCGTGTATCTCTCGCACACTCTCTAATTCAGCAGGAAGAGGAGGCGGCTAGAGTGTCTGGCTATGTATCTCTCTGTCTGTCTGTCTGTCTATCTATCCATCTATCTAATGGGGAAGGAGGAGGAGGAGGTGGCTAGTGTTCCGTGTGTCTACCTGTGTGTGTGTGTGTCTCTCTCTCTCTCTCTCTCAACAGGATGAGGAGGCTACTGTGTCTATCTGTGTGTCTCTCTCTCTCTCTCTCTCTCTCTCTCTAGTTATCTAAAAATGAGGAGGAGGCTAGTGTGTCTGTCTATCTGTGTGTATCTCTCGCTGTCTCTATCGAAACAGGAGGTGGAGGAGGCTAGTGTGTCTAATTGTCCGTGGGTTGATCATTTTGTCTATCTAATGAAGGAGGAGCCTTGCGTGTCTATCAATGAATCAAACGGAGGAGGGGTTAGTGTGTCTGTCTATAGGTCTGTCTATCTGTCTATCTCTGTGTGTGTATGTATCTGATAGATAGGAGGACAGACAGACAAACACACACTAGCGTCCTCCTCCTCCTCTATCAAATGGAGGAGAAGGCTACTGTGTCTGTGTATCTATGTATCTGTCTCTGTATATCCCTAGTGGAGGAGGCTAGTGTGCCTGTCCACCTATGTAATGGAGAAGCAGGAGGAGGGTAGTGTGTCTGTCTATATGTCTGTCTACCTACCTATCTCTGCCTGTGTATCTATCTGATAGAGGAGGAGGAGGCCACTAGTGTCTTTCTGTCTGTCTGTCCTCCTATCTATCAAATGGAGGAGGCGGCTAGCATGTCTACGTATCGGTGTGTGTTTCTATGTAATGGAGGAGGCGGCTAGCGTGCCTGTCCATCTGTCTAAACAAGAGGAGGAGGAGGCCCCTGTGTCTATCGATCTGTGTGTGTATCTCTCACTCCCTCTCTCTACGTATGTAAACAGAGGCGGCGGCTAGTGTGTCTATCTGCGTGTATCTCTCGCACACTCTCTTTCTATTTCAGCAGGAAGAGGAGGCGGCTAGAGTGTCTGGCTATGTATCTCTCTGTCTGTCTGTCTGTCTATCCATCTATCTAATGGGGAAGGAGGAGGAGGAGGTGGCTAGTGTTCCGTGTGTCTACCTGTGTGTGTGTGTGTCTCTCTCTCTCTCAACAGGATGAGGAGGCTACTGTGTCTATCTGTGTGTGTCTCTCTCTCTCTCTCTCTCTCTCTAGTTATCTAAAAATGAGGAGGAGGCTAGTGTGTCTGTCTATCTGTGTGTATCTCTCGCTGTCTCTATCGAAACAGGAGGTGGAGGAGGCTAGTGTGTCTAATTGTCCGTGGGTTGATCATTTTGTCTATCTAATGAAGGAGGAGCCTTGCGTGTCTATCAATGAATCAAACGGAGGAGGGGTTAGTGTGTCTGTCTATAGGTCTGTCTATCTGTCTATCTCTGTGTGTGTATGTATCTGATAGATAGGAGGAGAGACAGACAAACACACACTAGAGTCCTCCTCCTCTATCAAATGGAGGAGAAGGCTATTGTGTCCGTGTATCTATGTATCTGTCTCTGTCTATCCCTACTGGAGGAGGCTAGTGTGCCTGTCCACCTACCTAAAGGAGAAGCAGGAGGAGGGTAGTGTGTCTGTCTGTCTAATGAAGAAGGAATAGACTAGTCTGTCTAACTATCTCTCTGCAGAGGAGCAGGAATGCAGTGTGTCTGTCAGTCTGTCTGTGTTTCTAACTATGTATCTACTATCTATGTATTTAATGCAGGAGGAGGAGGCTAGTGTGTCTGAGTATCTGTCTGTCTCACTAATGGAGCAGAAGGAGGAGGCTAGGGTGTCTGTCTGTCTATGTGTCTTTCTATTTATCTCCCTAATGGAGGACGACGAGAAGGCTACTGTGTCTGTGTATCTATGTATCTGTCTCATGGAGGAGGCTAGTGTGCCTGTCCATCTGTCTAAACAAGAGGAGGAGGAGGCTCCTGTGTCTATCGATCTGTGTGTGTATCTCTCACTCCCTCTCTCTACGTACGTAAACAGAGGCGGCGGCTAGTGTGTCTATCTGCGTGTATCTCTCGCACACTCTCTAATTCAGCAGGAAGAGGAGGCGGCTAGAGTGTCTGGCTATGTATCTCTCTGTCTGTCTGTCTGTCTATCTATCCATCTATCTAATGGGGAAGGAGGAGGAGGAGGTGGCTAGTGTTCCGTGTGTCTACCTGCGTATGTGTGTGTCTGTCTCTCTCTCTCTCTCAACAGGATGAGGAGGCTACTGTGTCTATCTGTGTGTGTCTCTCTCTCTCTCTCTCTCTCTCTCTCTCTCTCTAGTTATCTAAAAATGAGGAGGAGGCTAGTGTGTCTGTCTATCTGTGTGTATCTCTCGCTGTCTCTATCGAAACAGGAGGTGGAGGAGGCTAGTGTGTCTAATTGTCCGTGGGTTGATCATTTTGTCTATCTAATGAAGGAGGAGCCTTGCGTGTCTATCAATGAATCAAACGGAGGAGGGGTTAGTGTGTCTGTCTATAGGTCTGTCTATCTGTCTATCTCTGTGTGTGTATGTATCTGATAGATAGGAGGACAGACAGACAAACACACACTAGCGTCCTCCTCCTCCTCTATCAAATGGAGGAGAAGGCTACTGTGTCTGTGTATCTATGTATCTGTCTCTGTATATCCCTAGTGGAGGAGGCTAGTGTGCCTGTCCACCTATGTAATGGAGAAGCAGGAGGAGGGTAGTGTGTCTGTCTATATGTCTGTCTACCTACCTATCTCTGCCTGTGTATCTATCTGATAGAGGAGGAGGAGGCCACTAGTGTCTTTCTGTCTGTCTGTCCTCCTATCTATCAAATGGAGGAGGCGGCTAGCATGTCTACGTATCGGTGTGTGTTTCTATGTAATGGAGGAGGCGGCTAGCGTGCCTGTCCATCTGTCTAAACAAGAGGAGGAGGAGGCCCCTGTGTCTATCGATCTGTGTGTGTATCTCTCACTCCCTCTCTCTACGTATGTAAACAGAGGCGGCGGCTAGTGTGTCTATCTGCGTGTATCTCTCGCACACTCTCTTTCTATTTCAGCAGGAAGAGGAGGCGGCTAGAGTGTCTGGCTATGTATCTCTCTGTCTGTCTGTCTGTCTATCCATCTATCTAATGGGGAAGGAGGAGGAGGAGGTGGCTAGTGTTCCGTGTGTCTACCTGTGTGTGTGTGTGTCTCTCTCTCTCTCAACAGGATGAGGAGGCTACTGTGTCTATCTGTGTGTGTCTCTCTCTCTCTCTCTCTCTCTCTAGTTATCTAAAAATGAGGAGGAGGCTAGTGTGTCTGTCTATCTGTGTGTATCTCTCGCTGTCTCTATCGAAACAGGAGGTGGAGGAGGCTAGTGTGTCTAATTGTCCGTGGGTTGATCATTTTGTCTATCTAATGAAGGAGGAGCCTTGCGTGTCTATCAATGAATCAAACGGAGGAGGGGTTAGTGTGTCTGTCTATAGGTCTGTCTATCTGTCTATCTCTGTGTGTGTATGTATCTGATAGATAGGAGGAGAGACAGACAAACACACACTAGAGTCCTCCTCCTCTATCAAATGGAGGAGAAGGCTATTGTGTCCGTGTATCTATGTATCTGTCTCTGTCTATCCCTACTGGAGGAGGCTAGTGTGCCTGTCCACCTACCTAAAGGAGAAGCAGGAGGAGGGTAGTGTGTCTGTCTGTCTAATGAAGAAGGAATAGACTAGTCTGTCTAACTATCTCTCTGCAGAGGAGCAGGAATGCAGTGTGTCTGTCAGTCTGTCTGTGTTTCTAACTATGTATCTACTATCTATGTATTTAATGCAGGAGGAGGAGGCTAGTGTGTCTGAGTATCTGTCTGTCTCACTAATGGAGCAGAAGGAGGAGGCTAGGGTGTCTGTCTGTCTATGTGTCTTTCTATTTATCTCCCTAATGGAGGACGACGAGAAGGCTACTGTGTCTGTGTATCTATGTATCTGTCTCATGGAGGAGGCTAGTGTGCCTGTCCATCTGTCTAAACAAGAGGAGGAGGAGGCTCCTGTGTCTATCGATCTGTGTGTGTATCTCTCACTCCCTCTCTCTACGTACGTAAACAGAGGCGGCGGCTAGTGTGTCTATCTGCGTGTATCTCTCGCACACTCTCTAATTCAGCAGGAAGAGGAGGCGGCTAGAGTGTCTGGCTATGTATCTCTCTGTCTGTCTGTCTGTCTATCTATCCATCTATCTAATGGGGAAGGAGGAGGAGGAGGTGGCTAGTGTTCCGTGTGTCTACCTGTGTGTGTGTGTGTCTCTCTCTCTCTCTCTCTCAACAGGATGAGGAGGCTACTGTGTCTATCTGTGTGTGTCTCTCTCTCTCTCTCTCTCTCTCTCTCTAGTTATCTAAAAATGAGGAGGAGGCTAGTGTGTCTGTCTATCTGTGTGTATCTCTCGCTGTCTCTATCGAAACAGGAGGTGGAGGAGGCTAGTGTGTCTAATTGTCCGTGGGTTGATCATTTTGTCTATCTAATGAAGGAGGAGCCTTGCGTGTCTATCAATGAATCAAACGGAGGAGGGGTTAGTGTGTCTGTCTATAGGTCTGTCTATCTGTCTATCTCTGTGTGTGTATGTATCTGATAGATAGGAGGACAGACAGACAAACACACACTAGCGTCCTCCTCCTCCTCTATCAAATGGAGGAGAAGGCTACTGTGTCTGTGTATCTATGTATCTGTCTCTGTATATCCCTAGTGGAGGAGGCTAGTGTGCCTGTCCACCTATGTAATGGAGAAGCAGGAGGAGGGTAGTGTGTCTGTCTATATGTCTGTCTACCTACCTATCTCTGCCTGTGTATCTATCTGATAGAGGAGGAGGAGGCCACTAGTGTCTTTCTGTCTGTCTGTCCTCCTATCTATCAAATGGAGGAGGCGGCTAGCATGTCTACGTATCGGTGTGTGTTTCTATGTAATGGAGGAGGCGGCTAGCGTGCCTGTCCATCTGTCTAAACAAGAGGAGGAGGAGGCCCCTGTGTCTATCGATCTGTGTGTGTATCTCTCACTCCCTCTCTCTACGTATGTAAACAGAGGCGGCGGCTAGTGTGTCTATCTGCGTGTATCTCTCGCACACTCTCTTTCTATTTCAGCAGGAAGAGGAGGCGGCTAGAGTGTCTGGCTATGTATCTCTCTGTCTGTCTGTCTGTCTATCCATCTATCTAATGGGGAAGGAGGAGGAGGAGGTGGCTAGTGTTCCGTGTGTCTACCTGTGTGTGTGTGTGTCTCTCTCTCTCTCAACAGGATGAGGAGGCTACTGTGTCTATCTGTGTGTGTCTCTCTCTCTCTCTCTCTCTCTCTAGTTATCTAAAAATGAGGAGGAGGCTAGTGTGTCTGTCTATCTGTGTGTATCTCTCGCTGTCTCTATCGAAACAGGAGGTGGAGGAGGCTAGTGTGTCTAATTGTCCGTGGGTTGATCATTTTGTCTATCTAATGAAGGAGGAGCCTTGCGTGTCTATCAATGAATCAAACGGAGGAGGGGTTAGTGTGTCTGTCTATAGGTCTGTCTATCTGTCTATCTCTGTGTGTGTATGTATCTGATAGATAGGAGGAGAGACAGACAAACACACACTAGCGTCCTCCTCCTCCTCTATCAAATGGAGGAGAAGGCTACTGTGTCTGTGTATCTATGTATCTGTCTCTGTATATCCCTAGTGGAGGAGGCTAGTGTGCCTGTCCACCTATGTAATGGAGAAGCAGGAGGAGGGTAGTGTGTCTGTCTATATGTCTGTCTACCTACCTATCTCTGCCTGTGTATCTATCTGATAGAGGAGGAGGAGGCCACTAGTGTCTTTCTGTCTGTCTGTCCTCCTATCTATCAAATGGAGGAGGCGGCTAGCATGTCTACGTATCGGTGTGTGTTTCTATGTAATGGAGGAGGCGGCTAGCGTGCCTGTCCATCTGTCTAAACAAGAGGAGGAGGAGGCCCCTGTGTCTATCGATCTGTGTGTGTATCTCTCACTCCCTCTCTCTACGTATGTAAACAGAGGCGGCGGCTAGTGTGTCTATCTGCGTGTATCTCTCGCACACTCTCTTTCTATTTCAGCAGGAAGAGGAGGCGGCTAGAGTGTCTGGCTATGTATCTCTCTGTCTGTCTGTCTGTCTATCCATCTATCTAATGGGGAAGGAGGAGGAGGAGGTGGCTAGTGTTCCGTGTGTCTACCTGTGTGTGTGTGTGTCTCTCTCTCTCTCAACAGGATGAGGAGGCTACTGTGTCTATCTGTGTGTGTCTCTCTCTCTCTCTCTCTCTCTCTAGTTATCTAAAAATGAGGAGGAGGCTAGTGTGTCTGTCTATCTGTGTGTATCTCTCGCTGTCTCTATCGAAACAGGAGGTGGAGGAGGCTAGTGTGTCTAATTGTCCGTGGGTTGATCATTTTGTCTATCTAATGAAGGAGGAGCCTTGCGTGTCTATCAATGAATCAAACGGAGGAGGGGTTAGTGTGTCTGTCTATAGGTCTGTCTATCTGTCTATCTCTGTGTGTGTATGTATCTGATAGATAGGAGGAGAGACAGACAAACACACACTAGAGTCCTCCTCCTCTATCAAATGGAGGAGAAGGCTATTGTGTCCGTGTATCTATGTATCTGTCTCTGTCTATCCCTACTGGAGGAGGCTAGTGTGCCTGTCCACCTACCTAAAGGAGAAGCAGGAGGAGGGTAGTGTGTCTGTCTGTCTAATGAAGAAGGAATAGACTAGTCTGTCTAACTATCTCTCTGCAGAGGAGCAGGAATGCAGTGTGTCTGTCAGTCTGTCTGTGTTTCTAACTATGTATCTACTATCTATGTATTTAATGCAGGAGGAGGAGGCTAGTGTGTCTGAGTATCTGTCTGTCTCACTAATGGAGCAGAAGGAGGAGGCTAGGGTGTCTGTCTGTCTATGTGTCTTTCTATTTATCTCCCTAATGGAGGACGACGAGAAGGCTACTGTGTCTGTGTATCTATGTATCTGTCTCATGGAGGAGGCTAGTGTGCCTGTCCATCTGTCTAAACAAGAGGAGGAGGAGGCTCCTGTGTCTATCGATCTGTGTGTGTATCTCTCACTCCCTCTCTCTACGTACGTAAACAGAGGCGGCGGCTAGTGTGTCTATCTGCGTGTATCTCTCGCACACTCTCTAATTCAGCAGGAAGAGGAGGCGGCTAGAGTGTCTGGCTATGTATCTCTCTGTCTGTCTGTCTGTCTATCTATCCATCTATCTAATGGGGAAGGAGGAGGAGGAGGTGGCTAGTGTTCCGTGTGTCTACCTGTGTGTGTGTGTGTCTCTCTCTCTCTCTCTCTCAACAGGATGAGGAGGCTACTGTGTCTATCTGTGTGTGTCTCTCTCTCTCTCTCTCTCTCTCTAGTTATCTAAAAATGAGGAGGAGGCTAGTGTGTCTGTCTATCTGTGTGTATCTCTCGCTGTCTCTATCGAAACAGGAGGTGGAGGAGGCTAGTGTGTCTAATTGTCCGTGGGTTGATCATTTTGTCTATCTAATGAAGGAGGAGCCTTGCGTGTCTATCAATGAATCAAACGGAGGAGGGGTTAGTGTGTCTGTCTATAGGTCTGTCTATCTGTCTATCTCTGTGTGTGTATGTATCTGATAGATAGGAGGACAGACAGACAAACACACACTAGCGTCCTCCTCCTCCTCTATCAAATGGAGGAGAAGGCTACTGTGTCTGTGTATCTATGTATCTGTCTCTGTATATCCCTAGTGGAGGAGGCTAGTGTGCCTGTCCACCTATGTAATGGAGAAGCAGGAGGAGGGTAGTGTGTCTGTCTATATGTCTGTCTACCTACCTATCTCTGCCTGTGTATCTATCTGATAGAGGAGGAGGAGGCCACTAGTGTCTTTCTGTCTGTCTGTCCTCCTATCTATCAAATGGAGGAGGCGGCTAGCATGTCTACGTATCGGTGTGTGTTTCTATGTAATGGAGGAGGCGGCTAGCGTGCCTGTCCATCTGTCTAAACAAGAGGAGGAGGAGGCCCCTGTGTCTATCGATCTGTGTGTGTATCTCTCACTCCCTCTCTCTACGTATGTAAACAGAGGCGGCGGCTAGTGTGTCTATCTGCGTGTATCTCTCGCACACTCTCTTTCTATTTCAGCAGGAAGAGGAGGCGGCTAGAGTGTCTGGCTATGTATCTCTCTGTCTGTCTGTCTGTCTATCCATCTATCTAATGGGGAAGGAGGAGGAGGAGGTGGCTAGTGTTCCGTGTGTCTACCTGTGTGTGTGTGTGTCTCTCTCTCTCTCAACAGGATGAGGAGGCTACTGTGTCTATCTGTGTGTGTCTCTCTCTCTCTCTCTCTCTCTCTAGTTATCTAAAAATGAGGAGGAGGCTAGTGTGTCTGTCTATCTGTGTGTATCTCTCGCTGTCTCTATCGAAACAGGAGGTGGAGGAGGCTAGTGTGTCTAATTGTCCGTGGGTTGATCATTTTGTCTATCTAATGAAGGAGGAGCCTTGCGTGTCTATCAATGAATCAAACGGAGGAGGGGTTAGTGTGTCTGTCTATAGGTCTGTCTATCTGTCTATCTCTGTGTGTGTATGTATCTGATAGATAGGAGGAGAGACAGACAAACACACACTAGAGTCCTCCTCCTCTATCAAATGGAGGAGAAGGCTATTGTGTCCGTGTATCTATGTATCTGTCTCTGTCTATCCCTACTGGAGGAGGCTAGTGTGCCTGTCCACCTACCTAAAGGAGAAGCAGGAGGAGGGTAGTGTGTCTGTCTGTCTAATGAAGAAGGAATAGACTAGTCTGTCTAACTATCTCTCTGCAGAGGAGCAGGAATGCAGTGTGTCTGTCAGTCTGTCTGTGTTTCTAACTATGTATCTACTATCTATGTATTTAATGCAGGAGGAGGAGGCTAGTGTGTCTGAGTATCTGTCTGTCTCACTAATGGAGCAGAAGGAGGAGGCTAGGGTGTCTGTCTGTCTATGTGTCTTTCTATTTATCTCCCTAATGGAGGACGACGAGAAGGCTACTGTGTCTGTGTATCTATGTATCTGTCTCATGGAGGAGGCTAGTGTGCCTGTCCATCTGTCTAAACAAGAGGAGGAGGAGGCTCCTGTGTCTATCGATCTGTGTGTGTATCTCTCACTCCCTCTCTCTACGTACGTAAACAGAGGCGGCGGCTAGTGTGTCTATCTGCGTGTATCTCTCGCACACTCTCTAATTCAGCAGGAAGAGGAGGCGGCTAGAGTGTCTGGCTATGTATCTCTCTGTCTGTCTGTCTGTCTATCTATCCATCTATCTAATGGGGAAGGAGGAGGAGGAGGTGGCTAGTGTTCCGTGTGTCTACCTGCGTATGTGTGTGTCTGTCTCTCTCTCTCTCTCAACAGGATGAGGAGGCTACTGTGTCTATCTGTGTGTGTCTCTCTCTCTCTCTCTCTCTCTCTCTCTCTCTCTAGTTATCTAAAAATGAGGAGGAGGCTAGTGTGTCTGTCTATCTGTGTGTATCTCTCGCTGTCTCTATCGAAACAGGAGGTGGAGGAGGCTAGTGTGTCTAATTGTCCGTGGGTTGATCATTTTGTCTATCTAATGAAGGAGGAGCCTTGCGTGTCTATCAATGAATCAAACGGAGGAGGGGTTAGTGTGTCTGTCTATAGGTCTGTCTATCTGTCTATCTCTGTGTGTGTATGTATCTGATAGATAGGAGGACAGACAGACAAACACACACTAGCGTCCTCCTCCTCCTCTATCAAATGGAGGAGAAGGCTACTGTGTCTGTGTATCTATGTATCTGTCTCTGTATATCCCTAGTGGAGGAGGCTAGTGTGCCTGTCCACCTATGTAATGGAGAAGCAGGAGGAGGGTAGTGTGTCTGTCTATATGTCTGTCTACCTACCTATCTCTGCCTGTGTATCTATCTGATAGAGGAGGAGGAGGCCACTAGTGTCTTTCTGTCTGTCTGTCCTCCTATCTATCAAATGGAGGAGGCGGCTAGCATGTCTACGTATCGGTGTGTGTTTCTATGTAATGGAGGAGGCGGCTAGCGTGCCTGTCCATCTGTCTAAACAAGAGGAGGAGGAGGCCCCTGTGTCTATCGATCTGTGTGTGTATCTCTCACTCCCTCTCTCTACGTATGTAAACAGAGGCGGCGGCTAGTGTGTCTATCTGCGTGTATCTCTCGCACACTCTCTTTCTATTTCAGCAGGAAGAGGAGGCGGCTAGAGTGTCTGGCTATGTATCTCTCTGTCTGTCTGTCTGTCTATCCATCTATCTAATGGGGAAGGAGGAGGAGGAGGTGGCTAGTGTTCCGTGTGTCTACCTGTGTGTGTGTGTGTCTCTCTCTCTCTCAACAGGATGAGGAGGCTACTGTGTCTATCTGTGTGTGTCTCTCTCTCTCTCTCTCTCTCTCTAGTTATCTAAAAATGAGGAGGAGGCTAGTGTGTCTGTCTATCTGTGTGTATCTCTCGCTGTCTCTATCGAAACAGGAGGTGGAGGAGGCTAGTGTGTCTAATTGTCCGTGGGTTGATCATTTTGTCTATCTAATGAAGGAGGAGCCTTGCGTGTCTATCAATGAATCAAACGGAGGAGGGGTTAGTGTGTCTGTCTATAGGTCTGTCTATCTGTCTATCTCTGTGTGTGTATGTATCTGATAGATAGGAGGAGAGACAGACAAACACACACTAGCGTCCTCCTCCTCCTCTATCAAATGGAGGAGAAGGCTACTGTGTCTGTGTATCTATGTATCTGTCTCTGTATATCCCTAGTGGAGGAGGCTAGTGTGCCTGTCCACCTATGTAATGGAGAAGCAGGAGGAGGGTAGTGTGTCTGTCTATATGTCTGTCTACCTACCTATCTCTGCCTGTGTATCTATCTGATAGAGGAGGAGGAGGCCACTAGTGTCTTTCTGTCTGTCTGTCCTCCTATCTATCAAATGGAGGAGGCGGCTAGCATGTCTACGTATCGGTGTGTGTTTCTATGTAATGGAGGAGGCGGCTAGCGTGCCTGTCCATCTGTCTAAACAAGAGGAGGAGGAGGCCCCTGTGTCTATCGATCTGTGTGTGTATCTCTCACTCCCTCTCTCTACGTATGTAAACAGAGGCGGCGGCTAGTGTGTCTATCTGCGTGTATCTCTCGCACACTCTCTTTCTATTTCAGCAGGAAGAGGAGGCGGCTAGAGTGTCTGGCTATGTATCTCTCTGTCTGTCTGTCTGTCTATCCATCTATCTAATGGGGAAGGAGGAGGAGGAGGTGGCTAGTGTTCCGTGTGTCTACCTGTGTGTGTGTGTGTCTCTCTCTCTCTCAACAGGATGAGGAGGCTACTGTGTCTATCTGTGTGTGTCTCTCTCTCTCTCTCTCTAGTTATCTAAAAATGAGGAGGAGGCTAGTGTGTCTGTCTATCTGTGTGTATCTCTCGCTGTCTCTATCGAAACAGGAGGTGGAGGAGGCTAGTGTGTCTAATTGTCCGTGGGTTGATCATTTTGTCTATCTAATGAAGGAGGAGCCTTGCGTGTCTATCAATGAATCAAACGGAGGAGGGGTTAGTGTGTCTGTCTATAGGTCTGTCTATCTGTCTATCTCTGTGTGTGTATGTATCTGATAGATAGGAGGAGAGACAGACAAACACACACTAGAGTCCTCCTCCTCTATCAAATGGAGGAGAAGGCTATTGTGTCCGTGTATCTATGTATCTATCTCTGTCTATCCCTACTGGAGGAGGCTAGTGTGCCTGTCCACCTACCTAAAGGAGAAGCAGGAGGAGGGTAGTGTGTCTGTCTGTCTAATGAAGAAGGAATAGACTAGTCTGTCTAACTATCTCTCTGCAGAGGAGCAGGAATGCAGTGTGTCTGTCAGTCTGTCTGTGTTTCTAACTATGTATCTACTATCTATGTATTTAATGCAGGAGGAGGAGGCTAGTGTGTCTGAGTATCTGTCTGTCTCACTAATGGAGCAGAAGGAGGAGGCTAGGGTGTCTGTCTGTCTATGTGTCTTTCTATTTATCTCCCTAATGGAGGACGACGAGAAGGCTACTGTGTCTGTGTATCTATGTATCTGTCTCATGGAGGAGGCTAGTGTGCCTGTCCATCTGTCTAAACAAGAGGAGGAGGAGGCTCCTGTGTCTATCGATCTGTGTGTGTATCTCTCACTCCCTCTCTCTACGTACGTAAACAGAGGCGGCGGCTAGTGTGTCTCTCTGCGTGTATCTCTCGCACACTCTCTAATTCAGCAGGAAGAGGAGGCGGCTAGAGTGTCTGGCTATGTATCTCTCTGTCTGTCTGTCTGTCTATCCATCTATCTAATGGGGAAGGAGGAGGAGGAGGTGGCTAGTGTTCCGTGTGTCTACCTGTGTGTGTGTGTGTCTCTCTCTCTCTCAACAGGATGAGGAGGCTACTGTGTCTATCTGTGTGTGTCTCTCTCTCTCTCTCTCTCTCTCTAGTTATCTAAAAATGAGGAGGAGGCTAGTGTGTCTGTCTATCTGTGTGTATCTCTCGCTGTCTCTATCGAAACAGGAGGTGGAGGAGGCTAGTGTGTCTAATTGTCCGTGGGTTGATCATTTTGTCTATCTAATGAAGGAGGAGCCTTGCGTGTCTATCAATGAATCAAACGGAGGAGGGGTTAGTGTGTCTGTCTATAGGTCTGTCTATCTGTCTATCTCTGTGTGTGTATGTATCTGATAGATAGGAGGAGAGACAGACAAACACACACTAGAGTCCTCCTCCTCTATCAAATGGAGGAGAAGGCTATTGTGTCCGTGTATCTATGTATCTGTCTCTGTCTATCCCTACTGGAGGAGGCTAGTGTGCCTGTCCACCTACCTAAAGGAGAAGCAGGAGGAGGGTAGTGTGTCTGTCTGTCTAATGAAGAAGGAATAGACTAGTCTGTCTAACTATCTCTCTGCAGAGGAGCAGGAATGCAGTGTGTCTGTCAGTCTGTCTGTGTTTCTAACTATGTATCTACTATCTATGTATTTAATGCAGGAGGAGGAGGCTAGTGTGTCTGAGTATCTGTCTGTCTCACTAATGGAGCAGAAGGAGGAGGCTAGGGTGTCTGTCTGTCTATGTGTCTTTCTATTTATCTCCCTAATGGAGGACGACGAGAAGGCTACTGTGTCTGTGTATCTATGTATCTGTCTCATGGAGGAGGCTAGTGTGCCTGTCCATCTGTCTAAACAAGAGGAGGAGGAGGCTCCTGTGTCTATCGATCTGTGTGTGTATCTCTCACTCCCTCTCTCTACGTACGTAAACAGAGGCGGCGGCTAGTGTGTCTATCTGCGTGTATCTCTCGCACACTCTCTAATTCAGCAGGAAGAGGAGGCGGCTAGAGTGTCTGGCTATGTATCTCTCTGTCTGTCTGTCTGTCTATCTATCCATCTATCTAATGGGGAAGGAGGAGGAGGAGGTGGCTAGTGTTCCGTGTGTCTACCTGCGTATGTGTGTGTCTGTCTCTCTCTCTCTCTCAACAGGATGAGGAGGCTACTGTGTCTATCTGTGTGTCTCTCTCTCTCTCTCTCTCTCTCTCTCTAGTTATCTAAAAATGAGGAGGAGGCTAGTGTGTCTGTCTATCTGTGTGTATCTCTCGCTGTCTCTATCGAAACAGGAGGTGGAGGAGGCTAGTGTGTCTAATTGTCCGTGGGTTGATCATTTTGTCTATCTAATGAAGGAGGAGCCTTGCGTGTCTATCAATGAATCAAACGGAGGAGGGGTTAGTGTGTCTGTCTATAGGTCTGTCTATCTGTCTATCTCTGTGTGTGTATGTATCTGATAGATAGGAGGACAGACAGACAAACACACACTAGCGTCCTCCTCCTCCTCTATCAAATGGAGGAGAAGGCTACTGTGTCTGTGTATCTATGTATCTGTCTCTGTATATCCCTAGTGGAGGAGGCTAGTGTGCCTGTCCACCTATGTAATGGAGAAGCAGGAGGAGGGTAGTGTGTCTGTCTATATGTCTGTCTACCTACCTATCTCTGCCTGTGTATCTATCTGATAGAGGAGGAGGAGGCCACTAGTGTCTTTCTGTCTGTCTGTCCTCCTATCTATCAAATGGAGGAGGCGGCTAGCATGTCTACGTATCGGTGTGTGTTTCTATGTAATGGAGGAGGCGGCTAGCGTGCCTGTCCATCTGTCTAAACAAGAGGAGGAGGAGGCCCCTGTGTCTATCGATCTGTGTGTGTATCTCTCACTCCCTCTCTCTACGTATGTAAACAGAGGCGGCGGCTAGTGTGTCTATCTGCGTGTATCTCTCGCACACTCTCTTTCTATTTCAGCAGGAAGAGGAGGCGGCTAGAGTGTCTGGCTATGTATCTCTCTGTCTGTCTGTCTGTCTATCCATCTATCTAATGGGGAAGGAGGAGGAGGAGGTGGCTAGTGTTCCGTGTGTCTACCTGTGTGTGTGTGTGTCTCTCTCTCTCTCAACAGGATGAGGAGGCTACTGTGTCTATCTGTGTGTCTCTCTCTCTCTCTCTCTCTCTCTCTAGTTATCTAAACATGAGGAGGAGGCTAGTGTGTCTGTCTATCTGTGTGTATCTCTCGCTGTCTCTATCGAAACAGGAGGTGGAGGAGGCTAGTGTGTCTAATTGTCCGTGGGTTGATCATTTTGTCTATCTAATGAAGGAGGAGCCTTGCGTGTCTATCAATGAATCAAACGGAGGAGGGGTTAGTGTGTCTGTCTATAGGTCTGTCTATCTGTCTATCTCTGTGTGTGTATGTATCTGATAGATAGGAGGACAGACAGACAAACACACACTAGCATCCTCCTCCTCCTCTATCAAATGGAGGAGAAGGCTACTGTGTCCGTGTATCTATGTATCTGTCTCTGTATGTCCCTAGTGGAGGAGGCTAGTGTGCCAGTCCACCTATCTAAAGGAGAAGCAGGAGGAGGGTAGTGTGTATGTCTGTCTAATGCAGGAGGAATAGAGTAGTGTGTATAACTATCTCTCTGCAGAGGAGCAGGAATCCAGTGTGTCTGTCTACGCAGCGCTCGACTGTACTATGTATCTACTATCTATGTATTTAATGCAGGAGGAGGAGGAGGAGGGTAGTGTGTCTGAGAATCTGTCTGTCTCTGTAATGGAGCAGAAGGAGGAGGCTAGGGTGTCTGTCTGTCTATCTGTCTTTCTATTTATCTCCCTAATGGAGGAGGACGAGAAGGCTACTGTGTCTGTGTATCTATGTATCTGTCTCTGTATATCCCTAGTGAAGGAGACTAGTGTGCCTGTGCACCTATCTAATGGAGAAGCAGGAGGAGGGTAGTGTGTCTGTCTATATGTCTGTCTACCTACCTATCTCTGCCTGTGTATCTATCTGATAGAGGAGGAGGAGGCCACTAGTGTCTTTCTGTCTGTCTGTCCTCCTATCTATCAAATGGAGGAGGCGGCTAGCATGTCTACGTATCGGTGTGTGTTTCTATGTAATGGAGGAGGCGGCTAGCGTGCCTGTCCATCTGTCTAAACAAGAGGAGGAGGAGGCCCCTGTGTCTATCGATCTGTGTGTGTATCTCTCACTCCCTCTCTCTACGTATGTAAACAGAGGCGGCGGCTAGTGTGTCTATCTGCGTGTATCTCTCGCACACTCTCTTTCTATTTCAGCAGGAAGAGGAGGCGGCTAGAGTGTCTGGCTATGTATCTCTCTGTCTGTCTGTCTGTCTATCCATCTATCTAATGGGGAAGGAGGAGGAGGAGGTGGCTAGTGTTCCGTGTGTCTACCTGTGTGTGTGTGTGTCTCTCTCTCTCTCAACAGGATGAGGAGGCTACTGTGTCTATCTGTGTGTGTCTCTCTCTCTCTCTCTCTCTCTCTAGTTATCTAAACATGAGGAGGAGGCTAGTGTGTCTGTCTATCTGTGTGTATCTCTCGCTGTCTCTATCGAAACAGGAGGTGGAGGAGGCTAGTGTGTCTAATTGTCCGTGGGTTGATCATTTTGTCTATCTAATGAAGGAGGAGCCTTGCGTGTCTATCAATGAATCAAACGGAGGAGGGGTTAGTGTGTCTGTCTATAGGTCTGTCTATCTGTCTATCTCTGTGTGTGTATGTATCTGATAGATAGGAGGAGAGACAGACAAACACACACTAGAGTCCTCCTCCTCTATCAAATGGAGGAGAAGGCTATTGTGTCCGTGTATCTATGTATCTGTCTCTGTCTATCCCTACTGGAGGAGGCTAGTGTGCCTGTCCACCTACCTAAAGGAGAAGCAGGAGGAGGGTAGTGTGTCTGTCTGTCTAATGAAGAAGGAATAGACTAGTCTGTCTAACTATCTCTCTGCAGAGGAGCAGGAATGCAGTGTGTCTGTCAGTCTGTCTGTGTTTCTAACTATGTATCTACTATCTATGTATTTAATGCAGGAGGAGGAGGCTAGTGTGTCTGAGTATCTGTCTGTCTCACTAATGGAGCAGAAGGAGGAGGCTAGGGTGTCTGTCTGTCTATGTGTCTTTCTATTTATCTCCCTAATGGAGGACGACGAGAAGGCTACTGTGTCTGTGTATCTATGTATCTGTCTCATGGAGGAGGCTAGTGTGCCTGTCCATCTGTCTAAACAAGAGGAGGAGGAGGCTCCTGTGTCTATCGATCTGTGTGTGTATCTCTCACTCCCTCTCTCTACGTACGTAAACAGAGGCGGCGGCTAGTGTGTCTATCTGCGTGTATCTCTCGCACACTCTCTAATTCAGCAGGAAGAGGAGGCGGCTAGAGTGTCTGGCTATGTATCTCTCTGTCTGTCTGTCTGTCTATCTATCCATCTATCTAATGGGGAAGGAGGAGGAGGAGGTGGCTAGTGTTCCGTGTGTCTACCTGCGTATGTGTGTGTCTGTCTCTCTCTCTCTCTCAACAGGATGAGGAGGCTACTGTGTCTATCTGTGTGTGTCTCTCTCTCTCTCTCTCTCTCTCTCTCTCTCTCTAGTTATCTAAAAATGAGGAGGAGGCTAGTGTGTCTGTCTATCTGTGTGTATCTCTCGCTGTCTCTATCGAAACAGGAGGTGGAGGAGGCTAGTGTGTCTAATTGTCCGTGGGTTGATCATTTTGTCTATCTAATGAAGGAGGAGCCTTGCGTGTCTATCAATGAATCAAACGGAGGAGGGGTTAGTGTGTCTGTCTATAGGTCTGTCTATCTGTCTATCTCTGTGTGTGTATGTATCTGATAGATAGGAGGACAGACAGACAAACACACACTAGCGTCCTCCTCCTCCTCTATCAAATGGAGGAGAAGGCTACTGTGTCTGTGTATCTATGTATCTGTCTCTGTATATCCCTAGTGGAGGAGGCTAGTGTGCCTGTCCACCTATGTAATGGAGAAGCAGGAGGAGGGTAGTGTGTCTGTCTATATGTCTGTCTACCTACCTATCTCTGCCTGTGTATCTATCTGATAGAGGAGGAGGAGGCCACTAGTGTCTTTCTGTCTGTCTGTCCTCCTATCTATCAAATGGAGGAGGCGGCTAGCATGTCTACGTATCGGTGTGTGTTTCTATGTAATGGAGGAGGCGGCTAGCGTGCCTGTCCATCTGTCTAAACAAGAGGAGGAGGAGGCCCCTGTGTCTATCGATCTGTGTGTGTATCTCTCACTCCCTCTCTCTACGTATGTAAACAGAGGCGGCGGCTAGTGTGTCTATCTGCGTGTATCTCTCGCACACTCTCTTTCTATTTCAGCAGGAAGAGGAGGCGGCTAGAGTGTCTGGCTATGTATCTCTCTGTCTGTCTGTCTGTCTATCCATCTATCTAATGGGGAAGGAGGAGGAGGAGGTGGCTAGTGTTCCGTGTGTCTACCTGTGTGTGTGTGTGTCTCTCTCTCTCTCAACAGGATGAGGAGGCTACTGTGTCTATCTGTGTGTGTCTCTCTCTCTCTCTCTCTCTCTCTAGTTATCTAAAAATGAGGAGGAGGCTAGTGTGTCTGTCTATCTGTGTGTATCTCTCGCTGTCTCTATCGAAACAGGAGGTGGAGGAGGCTAGTGTGTCTAATTGTCCGTGGGTTGATCATTTTGTCTATCTAATGAAGGAGGAGCCTTGCGTGTCTATCAATGAATCAAACGGAGGAGGGGTTAGTGTGTCTGTCTATAGGTCTGTCTATCTGTCTATCTCTGTGTGTGTATGTATCTGATAGATAGGAGGAGAGACAGACAAACACACACTAGAGTCCTCCTCCTCTATCAAATGGAGGAGAAGGCTATTGTGTCCGTGTATCTATGTATCTGTCTCTGTCTATCCCTACTGGAGGAGGCTAGTGTGCCTGTCCACCTACCTAAAGGAGAAGCAGGAGGAGGGTAGTGTGTCTGTCTGTCTAATGAAGAAGGAATAGACTAGTCTGTCTAACTATCTCTCTGCAGAGGAGCAGGAATGCAGTGTGTCTGTCAGTCTGTCTGTGTTTCTAACTATGTATCTACTATCTATGTATTTAATGCAGGAGGAGGAGGCTAGTGTGTCTGAGTATCTGTCTGTCTCACTAATGGAGCAGAAGGAGGAGGCTAGGGTGTCTGTCTGTCTATGTGTCTTTCTATTTATCTCCCTAATGGAGGACGACGAGAAGGCTACTGTGTCTGTGTATCTATGTATCTGTCTCATGGAGGAGGCTAGTGTGCCTGTCCATCTGTCTAAACAAGAGGAGGAGGAGGCTCCTGTGTCTATCGATCTGTGTGTGTATCTCTCACTCCCTCTCTCTACGTACGTAAACAGAGGCGGCGGCTAGTGTGTCTATCTGCGTGTATCTCTCGCACACTCTCTAATTCAGCAGGAAGAGGAGGCGGCTAGAGTGTCTGGCTATGTATCTCTCTGTCTGTCTGTCTGTCTATCTATCCATCTATCTAATGGGGAAGGAGGAGGAGGAGGTGGCTAGTGTTCCGTGTGTCTACCTGTGTGTGTGTGTGTCTCTCTCTCTCTCTCTCTCAACAGGATGAGGAGGCTACTGTGTCTATCTGTGTGTGTCTCTCTCTCTCTCTCTCTCTCTCTCTCTAGTTATCTAAAAATGAGGAGGAGGCTAGTGTGTCTGTCTATCTGTGTGTATCTCTCGCTGTCTCTATCGAAACAGGAGGTGGAGGAGGCTAGTGTGTCTAATTGTCCGTGGGTTGATCATTTTGTCTATCTAATGAAGGAGGAGCCTTGCGTGTCTATCAATGAATCAAACGGAGGAGGGGTTAGTGTGTCTGTCTATAGGTCTGTCTATCTGTCTATCTCTGTGTGTGTATGTATCTGATAGATAGGAGGACAGACAGACAAACACACACTAGCGTCCTCCTCCTCCTCTATCAAATGGAGGAGAAGGCTACTGTGTCTGTGTATCTATGTATCTGTCTCTGTATATCCCTAGTGGAGGAGGCTAGTGTGCCTGTCCACCTATGTAATGGAGAAGCAGGAGGAGGGTAGTGTGTCTGTCTATATGTCTGTCTACCTACCTATCTCTGCCTGTGTATCTATCTGATAGAGGAGGAGGAGGCCACTAGTGTCTTTCTGTCTGTCTGTCCTCCTATCTATCAAATGGAGGAGGCGGCTAGCATGTCTACGTATCGGTGTGTGTTTCTATGTAATGGAGGAGGCGGCTAGCGTGCCTGTCCATCTGTCTAAACAAGAGGAGGAGGAGGCCCCTGTGTCTATCGATCTGTGTGTGTATCTCTCACTCCCTCTCTCTACGTATGTAAACAGAGGCGGCGGCTAGTGTGTCTATCTGCGTGTATCTCTCGCACACTCTCTTTCTATTTCAGCAGGAAGAGGAGGCGGCTAGAGTGTCTGGCTATGTATCTCTCTGTCTGTCTGTCTGTCTATCCATCTATCTAATGGGGAAGGAGGAGGAGGAGGTGGCTAGTGTTCCGTGTGTCTACCTGTGTGTGTGTGTGTCTCTCTCTCTCTCAACAGGATGAGGAGGCTACTGTGTCTATCTGTGTGTGTCTCTCTCTCTCTCTCTCTAGTTATCTAAAAATGAGGAGGAGGCTAGTGTGTCTGTCTATCTGTGTGTATCTCTCGCTGTCTCTATCGAAACAGGAGGTGGAGGAGGCTAGTGTGTCTAATTGTCCGTGGGTTGATCATTTTGTCTATCTAATGAAGGAGGAGCCTTGCGTGTCTATCAATGAATCAAACGGAGGAGGGGTTAGTGTGTCTGTCTATAGGTCTGTCTATCTGTCTATCTCTGTGTGTGTATGTATCTGATAGATAGGAGGAGAGACAGACAAACACACACTAGAGTCCTCCTCCTCTATCAAATGGAGGAGAAGGCTATTGTGTCCGTGTATCTATGTATCTATCTCTGTCTATCCCTACTGGAGGAGGCTAGTGTGCCTGTCCACCTACCTAAAGGAGAAGCAGGAGGAGGGTAGTGTGTCTGTCTGTCTAATGAAGAAGGAATAGACTAGTCTGTCTAACTATCTCTCTGCAGAGGAGCAGGAATGCAGTGTGTCTGTCAGTCTGTCTGTGTTTCTAACTATGTATCTACTATCTATGTATTTAATGCAGGAGGAGGAGGCTAGTGTGTCTGAGTATCTGTCTGTCTCACTAATGGAGCAGAAGGAGGAGGCTAGGGTGTCTGTCTGTCTATGTGTCTTTCTATTTATCTCCCTAATGGAGGACGACGAGAAGGCTACTGTGTCTGTGTATCTATGTATCTGTCTCATGGAGGAGGCTAGTGTGCCTGTCCATCTGTCTAAACAAGAGGAGGAGGAGGCTCCTGTGTCTATCGATCTGTGTGTGTATCTCTCACTCCCTCTCTCTACGTACGTAAACAGAGGCGGCGGCTAGTGTGTCTCTCTGCGTGTATCTCTCGCACACTCTCTAATTCAGCAGGAAGAGGAGGCGGCTAGAGTGTCTGGCTATGTATCTCTCTGTCTGTCTGTCTGTCTATCCATCTATCTAATGGGGAAGGAGGAGGAGGAGGTGGCTAGTGTTCCGTGTGTCTACCTGTGTGTGTGTGTGTCTCTCTCTCTCTCAACAGGATGAGGAGGCTACTGTGTCTATCTGTGTGTGTCTCTCTCTCTCTCTCTCTCTCTCTAGTTATCTAAAAATGAGGAGGAGGCTAGTGTGTCTGTCTATCTGTGTGTATCTCTCGCTGTCTCTATCGAAACAGGAGGTGGAGGAGGCTAGTGTGTCTAATTGTCCGTGGGTTGATCATTTTGTCTATCTAATGAAGGAGGAGCCTTGCGTGTCTATCAATGAATCAAACGGAGGAGGGGTTAGTGTGTCTGTCTATAGGTCTGTCTATCTGTCTATCTCTGTGTGTGTATGTATCTGATAGATAGGAGGAGAGACAGACAAACACACACTAGAGTCCTCCTCCTCTATCAAATGGAGGAGAAGGCTATTGTGTCCGTGTATCTATGTATCTGTCTCTGTCTATCCCTACTGGAGGAGGCTAGTGTGCCTGTCCACCTACCTAAAGGAGAAGCAGGAGGAGGGTAGTGTGTCTGTCTGTCTAATGAAGAAGGAATAGACTAGTCTGTCTAACTATCTCTCTGCAGAGGAGCAGGAATGCAGTGTGTCTGTCAGTCTGTCTGTGTTTCTAACTATGTATCTACTATCTATGTATTTAATGCAGGAGGAGGAGGCTAGTGTGTCTGAGTATCTGTCTGTCTCACTAATGGAGCAGAAGGAGGAGGCTAGGGTGTCTGTCTGTCTATGTGTCTTTCTATTTATCTCCCTAATGGAGGACGACGAGAAGGCTACTGTGTCTGTGTATCTATGTATCTGTCTCATGGAGGAGGCTAGTGTGCCTGTCCATCTGTCTAAACAAGAGGAGGAGGAGGCTCCTGTGTCTATCGATCTGTGTGTGTATCTCTCACTCCCTCTCTCTACGTACGTAAACAGAGGCGGCGGCTAGTGTGTCTATCTGCGTGTATCTCTCGCACACTCTCTAATTCAGCAGGAAGAGGAGGCGGCTAGAGTGTCTGGCTATGTATCTCTCTGTCTGTCTGTCTGTCTATCTATCCATCTATCTAATGGGGAAGGAGGAGGAGGAGGTGGCTAGTGTTCCGTGTGTCTACCTGCGTATGTGTGTGTCTGTCTCTCTCTCTCTCTCAACAGGATGAGGAGGCTACTGTGTCTATCTGTGTGTCTCTCTCTCTCTCTCTCTCTCTCTCTCTAGTTATCTAAAAATGAGGAGGAGGCTAGTGTGTCTGTCTATCTGTGTGTATCTCTCGCTGTCTCTATCGAAACAGGAGGTGGAGGAGGCTAGTGTGTCTAATTGTCCGTGGGTTGATCATTTTGTCTATCTAATGAAGGAGGAGCCTTGCGTGTCTATCAATGAATCAAACGGAGGAGGGGTTAGTGTGTCTGTCTATAGGTCTGTCTATCTGTCTATCTCTGTGTGTGTATGTATCTGATAGATAGGAGGACAGACAGACAAACACACACTAGCGTCCTCCTCCTCCTCTATCAAATGGAGGAGAAGGCTACTGTGTCTGTGTATCTATGTATCTGTCTCTGTATATCCCTAGTGGAGGAGGCTAGTGTGCCTGTCCACCTATGTAATGGAGAAGCAGGAGGAGGGTAGTGTGTCTGTCTATATGTCTGTCTACCTACCTATCTCTGCCTGTGTATCTATCTGATAGAGGAGGAGGAGGCCACTAGTGTCTTTCTGTCTGTCTGTCCTCCTATCTATCAAATGGAGGAGGCGGCTAGCATGTCTACGTATCGGTGTGTGTTTCTATGTAATGGAGGAGGCGGCTAGCGTGCCTGTCCATCTGTCTAAACAAGAGGAGGAGGAGGCCCCTGTGTCTATCGATCTGTGTGTGTATCTCTCACTCCCTCTCTCTACGTATGTAAACAGAGGCGGCGGCTAGTGTGTCTATCTGCGTGTATCTCTCGCACACTCTCTTTCTATTTCAGCAGGAAGAGGAGGCGGCTAGAGTGTCTGGCTATGTATCTCTCTGTCTGTCTGTCTGTCTATCCATCTATCTAATGGGGAAGGAGGAGGAGGAGGTGGCTAGTGTTCCGTGTGTCTACCTGTGTGTGTGTGTGTCTCTCTCTCTCTCAACAGGATGAGGAGGCTACTGTGTCTATCTGTGTGTGTCTCTCTCTCTCTCTCTCTCTCTCTAGTTATCTAAAAATGAGGAGGAGGCTAGTGTGTCTGTCTATCTGTGTGTATCTCTCGCTGTCTCTATCGAAACAGGAGGTGGAGGAGGCTAGTGTGTCTAATTGTCCGTGGGTTGATCATTTTGTCTATCTAATGAAGGAGGAGCCTTGCGTGTCTATCAATGAATCAAACGGAGGAGGGGTTAGTGTGTCTGTCTATAGGTCTGTCTATCTGTCTATCTCTGTGTGTGTATGTATCTGATAGATAGGAGGAGAGACAGACAAACACACACTAGAGTCCTCCTCCTCTATCAAATGGAGGAGAAGGCTATTGTGTCCGTGTATCTATGTATCTGTCTCTGTCTATCCCTACTGGAGGAGGCTAGTGTGCCTGTCCACCTACCTAAAGGAGAAGCAGGAGGAGGGTAGTGTGTCTGTCTGTCTAATGAAGAAGGAATAGACTAGTCTGTCTAACTATCTCTCTGCAGAGGAGCAGGAATGCAGTGTGTCTGTCAGTCTGTCTGTGTTTCTAACTATGTATCTACTATCTATGTATTTAATGCAGGAGGAGGAGGCTAGTGTGTCTGAGTATCTGTCTGTCTCACTAATGGAGCAGAAGGAGGAGGCTAGGGTGTCTGTCTGTCTATGTGTCTTTCTATTTATCTCCCTAATGGAGGACGACGAGAAGGCTACTGTGTCTGTGTATCTATGTATCTGTCTCATGGAGGAGGCTAGTGTGCCTGTCCATCTGTCTAAACAAGAGGAGGAGGAGGCTCCTGTGTCTATCGATCTGTGTGTGTATCTCTCACTCCCTCTCTCTACGTACGTAAACAGAGGCGGCGGCTAGTGTGTCTATCTGCGTGTATCTCTCGCACACTCTCTTTCTATTTCAGCAGGAAGAGGAGGCGGCTAGAGTGTCTGGCTATGTATCTCTCTGTCTGTCTGTCTGTCTATCCATCTATCTAATGGGGAAGGAGGAGGAGGAGGTGGCTAGTGTTCCGTGTGTCTACCTGTGTGTGTGTGTGTCTCTCTCTCTCTCAACAGGATGAGGAGGCTACTGTGTCTATCTGTGTGTGTCTCTCTCTCTCTCTCTCTCTCTCTAGTTATCTAAAAATGAGGAGGAGGCTAGTGTGTCTGTCTATCTGTGTGTATCTCTCGCTGTCTCTATCGAAACAGGAGGTGGAGGAGGCTAGTGTGTCTAATTGTCCGTGGGTTGATCATTTTGTCTATCTAATGAAGGAGGAGCCTTGCGTGTCTATCAATGAATCAAACGGAGGAGGGGTTAGTGTGTCTGTCTATAGGTCTGTCTATCTGTCTATCTCTGTGTGTGTATGTATCTGATAGATAGGAGGAGAGACAGACAAACACACACTAGAGTCCTCCTCCTCTATCAAATGGAGGAGAAGGCTATTGTGTCCGTGTATCTATGTATCTGTCTCTGTCTATCCCTACTGGAGGAGGCTAGTGTGCCTGTCCACCTACCTAAAGGAGAAGCAGGAGGAGGGTAGTGTGTCTGTCTGTCTAATGAAGAAGGAATAGACTAGTCTGTCTAACTATCTCTCTGCAGAGGAGCAGGAATGCAGTGTGTCTGTCAGTCTGTCTGTGTTTCTAACTATGTATCTACTATCTATGTATTTAATGCAGGAGGAGGAGGCTAGTGTGTCTGAGTATCTGTCTGTCTCACTAATGGAGCAGAAGGAGGAGGCTAGGGTGTCTGTCTGTCTATGTGTCTTTCTATTTATCTCCCTAATGGAGGACGACGAGAAGGCTACTGTGTCTGTGTATCTATGTATCTGTCTCATGGAGGAGGCTAGTGTGCCTGTCCATCTGTCTAAACAAGAGGAGGAGGAGGCTCCTGTGTCTATCGATCTGTGTGTGTATCTCTCACTCCCTCTCTCTACGTACGTAAACAGAGGCGGCGGCTAGTGTGTCTATCTGCGTGTATCTCTCGCACACTCTCTAATTCAGCAGGAAGAGGAGGCGGCTAGAGTGTCTGGCTATGTATCTCTCTGTCTGTCTGTCTGTCTATCTATCCATCTATCTAATGGGGAAGGAGGAGGAGGAGGTGGCTAGTGTTCCGTGTGTCTACCTGTGTGTGTGTGTGTCTCTCTCTCTCTCTCTCTCAACAGGATGAGGAGGCTACTGTGTCTATCTGTGTGTGTCTCTCTCTCTCTCTCTCTCTCTCTCTCTAGTTATCTAAAAATGAGGAGGAGGCTAGTGTGTCTGTCTATCTGTGTGTATCTCTCGCTGTCTCTATCGAAACAGGAGGTGGAGGAGGCTAGTGTGTCTAATTGTCCGTGGGTTGATCATTTTGTCTATCTAATGAAGGAGGAGCCTTGCGTGTCTATCAATGAATCAAACGGAGGAGGGGTTAGTGTGTCTGTCTATAGGTCTGTCTATCTGTCTATCTCTGTGTGTGTATGTATCTGATAGATAGGAGGACAGACAGACAAACACACACTAGCGTCCTCCTCCTCCTCTATCAAATGGAGGAGAAGGCTACTGTGTCTGTGTATCTATGTATCTGTCTCTGTATATCCCTAGTGGAGGAGGCTAGTGTGCCTGTCCACCTATGTAATGGAGAAGCAGGAGGAGGGTAGTGTGTCTGTCTATATGTCTGTCTACCTACCTATCTCTGCCTGTGTATCTATCTGATAGAGGAGGAGGAGGCCACTAGTGTCTTTCTGTCTGTCTGTCCTCCTATCTATCAAATGGAGGAGGCGGCTAGCATGTCTACGTATCGGTGTGTGTTTCTATGTAATGGAGGAGGCGGCTAGCGTGCCTGTCCATCTGTCTAAACAAGAGGAGGAGGAGGCCCCTGTGTCTATCGATCTGTGTGTGTATCTCTCACTCCCTCTCTCTACGTATGTAAACAGAGGCGGCGGCTAGTGTGTCTATCTGCGTGTATCTCTCGCACACTCTCTTTCTATTTCAGCAGGAAGAGGAGGCGGCTAGAGTGTCTGGCTATGTATCTCTCTGTCTGTCTGTCTGTCTATCCATCTATCTAATGGGGAAGGAGGAGGAGGAGGTGGCTAGTGTTCCGTGTGTCTACCTGTGTGTGTGTGTGTCTCTCTCTCTCTCAACAGGATGAGGAGGCTACTGTGTCTATCTGTGTGTGTCTCTCTCTCTCTCTCTCTAGTTATCTAAAAATGAGGAGGAGGCTAGTGTGTCTGTCTATCTGTGTGTATCTCTCGCTGTCTCTATCGAAACAGGAGGTGGAGGAGGCTAGTGTGTCTAATTGTCCGTGGGTTGATCATTTTGTCTATCTAATGAAGGAGGAGCCTTGCGTGTCTATCAATGAATCAAACGGAGGAGGGGTTAGTGTGTCTGTCTATAGGTCTGTCTATCTGTCTATCTCTGTGTGTGTATGTATCTGATAGATAGGAGGAGAGACAGACAAACACACACTAGAGTCCTCCTCCTCTATCAAATGGAGGAGAAGGCTATTGTGTCCGTGTATCTATGTATCTATCTCTGTCTATCCCTACTGGAGGAGGCTAGTGTGCCTGTCCACCTACCTAAAGGAGAAGCAGGAGGAGGGTAGTGTGTCTGTCTGTCTAATGAAGAAGGAATAGACTAGTCTGTCTAACTATCTCTCTGCAGAGGAGCAGGAATGCAGTGTGTCTGTCAGTCTGTCTGTGTTTCTAACTATGTATCTACTATCTATGTATTTAATGCAGGAGGAGGAGGCTAGTGTGTCTGAGTATCTGTCTGTCTCACTAATGGAGCAGAAGGAGGAGGCTAGGGTGTCTGTCTGTCTATGTGTCTTTCTATTTATCTCCCTAATGGAGGACGACGAGAAGGCTACTGTGTCTGTGTATCTATGTATCTGTCTCATGGAGGAGGCTAGTGTGCCTGTCCATCTGTCTAAACAAGAGGAGGAGGAGGCTCCTGTGTCTATCGATCTGTGTGTGTATCTCTCACTCCCTCTCTCTACGTACGTAAACAGAGGCGGCGGCTAGTGTGTCTCTCTGCGTGTATCTCTCGCACACTCTCTAATTCAGCAGGAAGAGGAGGCGGCTAGAGTGTCTGGCTATGTATCTCTCTGTCTGTCTGTCTGTCTATCCATCTATCTAATGGGGAAGGAGGAGGAGGAGGTGGCTAGTGTTCCGTGTGTCTACCTGTGTGTGTGTGTGTCTCTCTCTCTCTCAACAGGATGAGGAGGCTACTGTGTCTATCTGTGTGTGTCTCTCTCTCTCTCTCTCTCTCTCTAGTTATCTAAAAATGAGGAGGAGGCTAGTGTGTCTGTCTATCTGTGTGTATCTCTCGCTGTCTCTATCGAAACAGGAGGTGGAGGAGGCTAGTGTGTCTAATTGTCCGTGGGTTGATCATTTTGTCTATCTAATGAAGGAGGAGCCTTGCGTGTCTATCAATGAATCAAACGGAGGAGGGGTTAGTGTGTCTGTCTATAGGTCTGTCTATCTGTCTATCTCTGTGTGTGTATGTATCTGATAGATAGGAGGAGAGACAGACAAACACACACTAGAGTCCTCCTCCTCTATCAAATGGAGGAGAAGGCTATTGTGTCCGTGTATCTATGTATCTGTCTCTGTCTATCCCTACTGGAGGAGGCTAGTGTGCCTGTCCACCTACCTAAAGGAGAAGCAGGAGGAGGGTAGTGTGTCTGTCTGTCTAATGAAGAAGGAATAGACTAGTCTGTCTAACTATCTCTCTGCAGAGGAGCAGGAATGCAGTGTGTCTGTCAGTCTGTCTGTGTTTCTAACTATGTATCTACTATCTATGTATTTAATGCAGGAGGAGGAGGCTAGTGTGTCTGAGTATCTGTCTGTCTCACTAATGGAGCAGAAGGAGGAGGCTAGGGTGTCTGTCTGTCTATGTGTCTTTCTATTTATCTCCCTAATGGAGGACGACGAGAAGGCTACTGTGTCTGTGTATCTATGTATCTGTCTCATGGAGGAGGCTAGTGTGCCTGTCCATCTGTCTAAACAAGAGGAGGAGGAGGCTCCTGTGTCTATCGATCTGTGTGTGTATCTCTCACTCCCTCTCTCTACGTACGTAAACAGAGGCGGCGGCTAGTGTGTCTATCTGCGTGTATCTCTCGCACACTCTCTAATTCAGCAGGAAGAGGAGGCGGCTAGAGTGTCTGGCTATGTATCTCTCTGTCTGTCTGTCTGTCTATCTATCCATCTATCTAATGGGGAAGGAGGAGGAGGAGGTGGCTAGTGTTCCGTGTGTCTACCTGCGTATGTGTGTGTCTGTCTCTCTCTCTCTCTCAACAGGATGAGGAGGCTACTGTGTCTATCTGTGTGTCTCTCTCTCTCTCTCTCTCTCTCTCTCTAGTTATCTAAAAATGAGGAGGAGGCTAGTGTGTCTGTCTATCTGTGTGTATCTCTCGCTGTCTCTATCGAAACAGGAGGTGGAGGAGGCTAGTGTGTCTAATTGTCCGTGGGTTGATCATTTTGTCTATCTAATGAAGGAGGAGCCTTGCGTGTCTATCAATGAATCAAACGGAGGAGGGGTTAGTGTGTCTGTCTATAGGTCTGTCTATCTGTCTATCTCTGTGTGTGTATGTATCTGATAGATAGGAGGACAGACAGACAAACACACACTAGCGTCCTCCTCCTCCTCTATCAAATGGAGGAGAAGGCTACTGTGTCTGTGTATCTATGTATCTGTCTCTGTATATCCCTAGTGGAGGAGGCTAGTGTGCCTGTCCACCTATGTAATGGAGAAGCAGGAGGAGGGTAGTGTGTCTGTCTATATGTCTGTCTACCTACCTATCTCTGCCTGTGTATCTATCTGATAGAGGAGGAGGAGGCCACTAGTGTCTTTCTGTCTGTCTGTCCTCCTATCTATCAAATGGAGGAGGCGGCTAGCATGTCTACGTATCGGTGTGTGTTTCTATGTAATGGAGGAGGCGGCTAGCGTGCCTGTCCATCTGTCTAAACAAGAGGAGGAGGAGGCCCCTGTGTCTATCGATCTGTGTGTGTATCTCTCACTCCCTCTCTCTACGTATGTAAACAGAGGCGGCGGCTAGTGTGTCTATCTGCGTGTATCTCTCGCACACTCTCTTTCTATTTCAGCAGGAAGAGGAGGCGGCTAGAGTGTCTGGCTATGTATCTCTCTGTCTGTCTGTCTGTCTATCCATCTATCTAATGGGGAAGGAGGAGGAGGAGGTGGCTAGTGTTCCGTGTGTCTACCTGTGTGTGTGTGTGTCTCTCTCTCTCTCAACAGGATGAGGAGGCTACTGTGTCTATCTGTGTGTGTCTCTCTCTCTCTCTCTCTCTCTCTAGTTATCTAAAAATGAGGAGGAGGCTAGTGTGTCTGTCTATCTGTGTGTATCTCTCGCTGTCTCTATCGAAACAGGAGGTGGAGGAGGCTAGTGTGTCTAATTGTCCGTGGGTTGATCATTTTGTCTATCTAATGAAGGAGGAGCCTTGCGTGTCTATCAATGAATCAAACGGAGGAGGGGTTAGTGTGTCTGTCTATAGGTCTGTCTATCTGTCTATCTCTGTGTGTGTATGTATCTGATAGATAGGAGGAGAGACAGACAAACACACACTAGAGTCCTCCTCCTCTATCAAATGGAGGAGAAGGCTATTGTGTCCGTGTATCTATGTATCTGTCTCTGTCTATCCCTACTGGAGGAGGCTAGTGTGCCTGTCCACCTACCTAAAGGAGAAGCAGGAGGAGGGTAGTGTGTCTGTCTGTCTAATGAAGAAGGAATAGACTAGTCTGTCTAACTATCTCTCTGCAGAGGAGCAGGAATGCAGTGTGTCTGTCAGTCTGTCTGTGTTTCTAACTATGTATCTACTATCTATGTATTTAATGCAGGAGGAGGAGGCTAGTGTGTCTGAGTATCTGTCTGTCTCACTAATGGAGCAGAAGGAGGAGGCTAGGGTGTCTGTCTGTCTATGTGTCTTTCTATTTATCTCCCTAATGGAGGACGACGAGAAGGCTACTGTGTCTGTGTATCTATGTATCTGTCTCATGGAGGAGGCTAGTGTGCCTGTCCATCTGTCTAAACAAGAGGAGGAGGAGGCTCCTGTGTCTATCGATCTGTGTGTGTATCTCTCACTCCCTCTCTCTACGTACGTAAACAGAGGCGGCGGCTAGTGTGTCTATCTGCGTGTATCTCTCGCACACTCTCTTTCTATTTCAGCAGGAAGAGGAGGCGGCTAGAGTGTCTGGCTATGTATCTCTCTGTCTGTCTGTCTGTCTATCCATCTATCTAATGGGGAAGGAGGAGGAGGAGGTGGCTAGTGTTCCGTGTGTCTACCTGTGTGTGTGTGTGTCTCTCTCTCTCTCAACAGGATGAGGAGGCTACTGTGTCTATCTGTGTGTGTCTCTCTCTCTCTCTCTCTCTCTCTAGTTATCTAAAAATGAGGAGGAGGCTAGTGTGTCTGTCTATCTGTGTGTATCTCTCGCTGTCTCTATCGAAACAGGAGGTGGAGGAGGCTAGTGTGTCTAATTGTCCGTGGGTTGATCATTTTGTCTATCTAATGAAGGAGGAGCCTTGCGTGTCTATCAATGAATCAAACGGAGGAGGGGTTAGTGTGTCTGTCTATAGGTCTGTCTATCTGTCTATCTCTGTGTGTGTATGTATCTGATAGATAGGAGGAGAGACAGACAAACACACACTAGAGTCCTCCTCCTCTATCAAATGGAGGAGAAGGCTATTGTGTCCGTGTATCTATGTATCTGTCTCTGTCTATCCCTACTGGAGGAGGCTAGTGTGCCTGTCCACCTACCTAAAGGAGAAGCAGGAGGAGGGTAGTGTGTCTGTCTGTCTAATGAAGAAGGAATAGACTAGTCTGTCTAACTATCTCTCTGCAGAGGAGCAGGAATGCAGTGTGTCTGTCAGTCTGTCTGTGTTTCTAACTATGTATCTACTATCTATGTATTTAATGCAGGAGGAGGAGGCTAGTGTGTCTGAGTATCTGTCTGTCTCACTAATGGAGCAGAAGGAGGAGGCTAGGGTGTCTGTCTGTCTATGTGTCTTTCTATTTATCTCCCTAATGGAGGACGACGAGAAGGCTACTGTGTCTGTGTATCTATGTATCTGTCTCATGGAGGAGGCTAGTGTGCCTGTCCATCTGTCTAAACAAGAGGAGGAGGAGGCTCCTGTGTCTATCGATCTGTGTGTGTATCTCTCACTCCCTCTCTCTACGTACGTAAACAGAGGCGGCGGCTAGTGTGTCTATCTGCGTGTATCTCTCGCACACTCTCTAATTCAGCAGGAAGAGGAGGCGGCTAGAGTGTCTGGCTATGTATCTCTCTGTCTGTCTGTCTGTCTATCTATCCATCTATCTAATGGGGAAGGAGGAGGAGGAGGTGGCTAGTGTTCCGTGTGTCTACCTGTGTGTGTGTGTGTCTCTCTCTCTCTCTCTCTCAACAGGATGAGGAGGCTACTGTGTCTATCTGTGTGTGTCTCTCTCTCTCTCTCTCTCTCTCTCTCTAGTTATCTAAAAATGAGGAGGAGGCTAGTGTGTCTGTCTATCTGTGTGTATCTCTCGCTGTCTCTATCGAAACAGGAGGTGGAGGAGGCTAGTGTGTCTAATTGTCCGTGGGTTGATCATTTTGTCTATCTAATGAAGGAGGAGCCTTGCGTGTCTATCAATGAATCAAACGGAGGAGGGGTTAGTGTGTCTGTCTATAGGTCTGTCTATCTGTCTATCTCTGTGTGTGTATGTATCTGATAGATAGGAGGACAGACAGACAAACACACACTAGCGTCCTCCTCCTCCTCTATCAAATGGAGGAGAAGGCTACTGTGTCTGTGTATCTATGTATCTGTCTCTGTATATCCCTAGTGGAGGAGGCTAGTGTGCCTGTCCACCTATGTAATGGAGAAGCAGGAGGAGGGTAGTGTGTCTGTCTATATGTCTGTCTACCTACCTATCTCTGCCTGTGTATCTATCTGATAGAGGAGGAGGAGGCCACTAGTGTCTTTCTGTCTGTCTGTCCTCCTATCTATCAAATGGAGGAGGCGGCTAGCATGTCTACGTATCGGTGTGTGTTTCTATGTAATGGAGGAGGCGGCTAGCGTGCCTGTCCATCTGTCTAAACAAGAGGAGGAGGAGGCCCCTGTGTCTATCGATCTGTGTGTGTATCTCTCACTCCCTCTCTCTACGTATGTAAACAGAGGCGGCGGCTAGTGTGTCTATCTGCGTGTATCTCTCGCACACTCTCTTTCTATTTCAGCAGGAAGAGGAGGCGGCTAGAGTGTCTGGCTATGTATCTCTCTGTCTGTCTGTCTGTCTATCCATCTATCTAATGGGGAAGGAGGAGGAGGAGGTGGCTAGTGTTCCGTGTGTCTACCTGTGTGTGTGTGTGTCTCTCTCTCTCTCAACAGGATGAGGAGGCTACTGTGTCTATCTGTGTGTGTCTCTCTCTCTCTCTCTCTCTCTCTAGTTATCTAAAAATGAGGAGGAGGCTAGTGTGTCTGTCTATCTGTGTGTATCTCTCGCTGTCTCTATCGAAACAGGAGGTGGAGGAGGCTAGTGTGTCTAATTGTCCGTGGGTTGATCATTTTGTCTATCTAATGAAGGAGGAGCCTTGCGTGTCTATCAATGAATCAAACGGAGGAGGGGTTAGTGTGTCTGTCTATAGGTCTGTCTATCTGTCTATCTCTGTGTGTGTATGTATCTGATAGATAGGAGGAGAGACAGACAAACACACACTAGAGTCCTCCTCCTCTATCAAATGGAGGAGAAGGCTATTGTGTCCGTGTATCTATGTATCTGTCTCTGTCTATCCCTACTGGAGGAGGCTAGTGTGCCTGTCCACCTACCTAAAGGAGAAGCAGGAGGAGGGTAGTGTGTCTGTCTGTCTAATGAAGAAGGAATAGACTAGTCTGTCTAACTATCTCTCTGCAGAGGAGCAGGAATGCAGTGTGTCTGTCAGTCTGTCTGTGTTTCTAACTATGTATCTACTATCTATGTATTTAATGCAGGAGGAGGAGGCTAGTGTGTCTGAGTATCTGTCTGTCTCACTAATGGAGCAGAAGGAGGAGGCTAGGGTGTCTGTCTGTCTATGTGTCTTTCTATTTATCTCCCTAATGGAGGACGACGAGAAGGCTACTGTGTCTGTGTATCTATGTATCTGTCTCATGGAGGAGGCTAGTGTGCCTGTCCATCTGTCTAAACAAGAGGAGGAGGAGGCTCCTGTGTCTATCGATCTGTGTGTGTATCTCTCACTCCCTCTCTCTACGTACGTAAACAGAGGCGGCGGCTAGTGTGTCTATCTGCGTGTATCTCTCGCACACTCTCTAATTCAGCAGGAAGAGGAGGCGGCTAGAGTGTCTGGCTATGTATCTCTCTGTCTGTCTGTCTGTCTATCTATCCATCTATCTAATGGGGAAGGAGGAGGAGGAGGTGGCTAGTGTTCCGTGTGTCTACCTGCGTATGTGTGTGTCTGTCTCTCTCTCTCTCTCAACAGGATGAGGAGGCTACTGTGTCTATCTGTGTGTGTCTCTCTCTCTCTCTCTCTCTCTCTCTCTCTCTCTAGTTATCTAAAAATGAGGAGGAGGCTAGTGTGTCTGTCTATCTGTGTGTATCTCTCGCTGTCTCTATCGAAACAGGAGGTGGAGGAGGCTAGTGTGTCTAATTGTCCGTGGGTTGATCATTTTGTCTATCTAATGAAGGAGGAGCCTTGCGTGTCTATCAATGAATCAAACGGAGGAGGGGTTAGTGTGTCTGTCTATAGGTCTGTCTATCTGTCTATCTCTGTGTGTGTATGTATCTGATAGATAGGAGGACAGACAGACAAACACACACTAGCGTCCTCCTCCTCCTCTATCAAATGGAGGAGAAGGCTACTGTGTCTGTGTATCTATGTATCTGTCTCTGTATATCCCTAGTGGAGGAGGCTAGTGTGCCTGTCCACCTATGTAATGGAGAAGCAGGAGGAGGGTAGTGTGTCTGTCTATATGTCTGTCTACCTACCTATCTCTGCCTGTGTATCTATCTGATAGAGGAGGAGGAGGCCACTAGTGTCTTTCTGTCTGTCTGTCCTCCTATCTATCAAATGGAGGAGGCGGCTAGCATGTCTACGTATCGGTGTGTGTTTCTATGTAATGGAGGAGGCGGCTAGCGTGCCTGTCCATCTGTCTAAACAAGAGGAGGAGGAGGCCCCTGTGTCTATCGATCTGTGTGTGTATCTCTCACTCCCTCTCTCTACGTATGTAAACAGAGGCGGCGGCTAGTGTGTCTATCTGCGTGTATCTCTCGCACACTCTCTTTCTATTTCAGCAGGAAGAGGAGGCGGCTAGAGTGTCTGGCTATGTATCTCTCTGTCTGTCTGTCTGTCTATCCATCTATCTAATGGGGAAGGAGGAGGAGGAGGTGGCTAGTGTTCCGTGTGTCTACCTGTGTGTGTGTGTGTCTCTCTCTCTCTCAACAGGATGAGGAGGCTACTGTGTCTATCTGTGTGTGTCTCTCTCTCTCTCTCTCTCTCTCTAGTTATCTAAAAATGAGGAGGAGGCTAGTGTGTCTGTCTATCTGTGTGTATCTCTCGCTGTCTCTATCGAAACAGGAGGTGGAGGAGGCTAGTGTGTCTAATTGTCCGTGGGTTGATCATTTTGTCTATCTAATGAAGGAGGAGCCTTGCGTGTCTATCAATGAATCAAACGGAGGAGGGGTTAGTGTGTCTGTCTATAGGTCTGTCTATCTGTCTATCTCTGTGTGTGTATGTATCTGATAGATAGGAGGAGAGACAGACAAACACACACTAGAGTCCTCCTCCTCTATCAAATGGAGGAGAAGGCTATTGTGTCCGTGTATCTATGTATCTGTCTCTGTCTATCCCTACTGGAGGAGGCTAGTGTGCCTGTCCACCTACCTAAAGGAGAAGCAGGAGGAGGGTAGTGTGTCTGTCTGTCTAATGAAGAAGGAATAGACTAGTCTGTCTAACTATCTCTCTGCAGAGGAGCAGGAATGCAGTGTGTCTGTCAGTCTGTCTGTGTTTCTAACTATGTATCTACTATCTATGTATTTAATGCAGGAGGAGGAGGCTAGTGTGTCTGAGTATCTGTCTGTCTCACTAATGGAGCAGAAGGAGGAGGCTAGGGTGTCTGTCTGTCTATGTGTCTTTCTATTTATCTCCCTAATGGAGGACGACGAGAAGGCTACTGTGTCTGTGTATCTATGTATCTGTCTCATGGAGGAGGCTAGTGTGCCTGTCCATCTGTCTAAACAAGAGGAGGAGGAGGCTCCTGTGTCTATCGATCTGTGTGTGTATCTCTCACTCCCTCTCTCTACGTACGTAAACAGAGGCGGCGGCTAGTGTGTCTATCTGCGTGTATCTCTCGCACACTCTCTAATTCAGCAGGAAGAGGAGGCGGCTAGAGTGTCTGGCTATGTATCTCTCTGTCTGTCTGTCTGTCTATCTATCCATCTATCTAATGGGGAAGGAGGAGGAGGAGGTGGCTAGTGTTCCGTGTGTCTACCTGTGTGTGTGTGTGTCTCTCTCTCTCTCTCTCTCAACAGGATGAGGAGGCTACTGTGTCTATCTGTGTGTGTCTCTCTCTCTCTCTCTCTCTCTCTCTCTAGTTATCTAAAAATGAGGAGGAGGCTAGTGTGTCTGTCTATCTGTGTGTATCTCTCGCTGTCTCTATCGAAACAGGAGGTGGAGGAGGCTAGTGTGTCTAATTGTCCGTGGGTTGATCATTTTGTCTATCTAATGAAGGAGGAGCCTTGCGTGTCTATCAATGAATCAAACGGAGGAGGGGTTAGTGTGTCTGTCTATAGGTCTGTCTATCTGTCTATCTCTGTGTGTGTATGTATCTGATAGATAGGAGGACAGACAGACAAACACACACTAGCGTCCTCCTCCTCCTCTATCAAATGGAGGAGAAGGCTACTGTGTCTGTGTATCTATGTATCTGTCTCTGTATATCCCTAGTGGAGGAGGCTAGTGTGCCTGTCCACCTATGTAATGGAGAAGCAGGAGGAGGGTAGTGTGTCTGTCTATATGTCTGTCTACCTACCTATCTCTGCCTGTGTATCTATCTGATAGAGGAGGAGGAGGCCACTAGTGTCTTTCTGTCTGTCTGTCCTCCTATCTATCAAATGGAGGAGGCGGCTAGCATGTCTACGTATCGGTGTGTGTTTCTATGTAATGGAGGAGGCGGCTAGCGTGCCTGTCCATCTGTCTAAACAAGAGGAGGAGGAGGCCCCTGTGTCTATCGATCTGTGTGTGTATCTCTCACTCCCTCTCTCTACGTATGTAAACAGAGGCGGCGGCTAGTGTGTCTATCTGCGTGTATCTCTCGCACACTCTCTTTCTATTTCAGCAGGAAGAGGAGGCGGCTAGAGTGTCTGGCTATGTATCTCTCTGTCTGTCTGTCTGTCTATCCATCTATCTAATGGGGAAGGAGGAGGAGGAGGTGGCTAGTGTTCCGTGTGTCTACCTGTGTGTGTGTGTGTCTCTCTCTCTCTCAACAGGATGAGGAGGCTACTGTGTCTATCTGTGTGTGTCTCTCTCTCTCTCTCTCTCTCTCTAGTTATCTAAAAATGAGGAGGAGGCTAGTGTGTCTGTCTATCTGTGTGTATCTCTCGCTGTCTCTATCGAAACAGGAGGTGGAGGAGGCTAGTGTGTCTAATTGTCCGTGGGTTGATCATTTTGTCTATCTAATGAAGGAGGAGCCTTGCGTGTCTATCAATGAATCAAACGGAGGAGGGGTTAGTGTGTCTGTCTATAGGTCTGTCTATCTGTCTATCTCTGTGTGTGTATGTATCTGATAGATAGGAGGAGAGACAGACAAACACACACTAGCGTCCTCCTCCTCCTCTATCAAATGGAGGAGAAGGCTACTGTGTCTGTGTATCTATGTATCTGTCTCTGTATATCCCTAGTGGAGGAGGCTAGTGTGCCTGTCCACCTATGTAATGGAGAAGCAGGAGGAGGGTAGTGTGTCTGTCTATATGTCTGTCTACCTACCTATCTCTGCCTGTGTATCTATCTGATAGAGGAGGAGGAGGCCACTAGTGTCTTTCTGTCTGTCTGTCCTCCTATCTATCAAATGGAGGAGGCGGCTAGCATGTCTACGTATCGGTGTGTGTTTCTATGTAATGGAGGAGGCGGCTAGCGTGCCTGTCCATCTGTCTAAACAAGAGGAGGAGGAGGCCCCTGTGTCTATCGATCTGTGTGTGTATCTCTCACTCCCTCTCTCTACGTATGTAAACAGAGGCGGCGGCTAGTGTGTCTATCTGCGTGTATCTCTCGCACACTCTCTTTCTATTTCAGCAGGAAGAGGAGGCGGCTAGAGTGTCTGGCTATGTATCTCTCTGTCTGTCTGTCTGTCTATCCATCTATCTAATGGGGAAGGAGGAGGAGGAGGTGGCTAGTGTTCCGTGTGTCTACCTGTGTGTGTGTGTGTCTCTCTCTCTCTCAACAGGATGAGGAGGCTACTGTGTCTATCTGTGTGTGTCTCTCTCTCTCTCTCTCTAGTTATCTAAAAATGAGGAGGAGGCTAGTGTGTCTGTCTATCTGTGTGTATCTCTCGCTGTCTCTATCGAAACAGGAGGTGGAGGAGGCTAGTGTGTCTAATTGTCCGTGGGTTGATCATTTTGTCTATCTAATGAAGGAGGAGCCTTGCGTGTCTATCAATGAATCAAACGGAGGAGGGGTTAGTGTGTCTGTCTATAGGTCTGTCTATCTGTCTATCTCTGTGTGTGTATGTATCTGATAGATAGGAGGAGAGACAGACAAACACACACTAGAGTCCTCCTCCTCTATCAAATGGAGGAGAAGGCTATTGTGTCCGTGTATCTATGTATCTGTCTCTGTCTATCCCTACTGGAGGAGGCTAGTGTGCCTGTCCACCTACCTAAAGGAGAAGCAGGAGGAGGGTAGTGTGTCTGTCTGTCTAATGAAGAAGGAATAGACTAGTCTGTCTAACTATCTCTCTGCAGAGGAGCAGGAATGCAGTGTGTCTGTCAGTCTGTCTGTGTTTCTAACTATGTATCTACTATCTATGTATTTAATGCAGGAGGAGGAGGCTAGTGTGTCTGAGTATCTGTCTGTCTCACTAATGGAGCAGAAGGAGGAGGCTAGGGTGTCTGTCTGTCTATGTGTCTTTCTATTTATCTCCCTAATGGAGGACGACGAGAAGGCTACTGTGTCTGTGTATCTATGTATCTGTCTCATGGAGGAGGCTAGTGTGCCTGTCCATCTGTCTAAACAAGAGGAGGAGGAGGCTCCTGTGTCTATCGATCTGTGTGTGTATCTCTCACTCCCTCTCTCTACGTACGTAAACAGAGGCGGCGGCTAGTGTGTCTCTCTGCGTGTATCTCTCGCACACTCTCTAATTCAGCAGGAAGAGGAGGCGGCTAGAGTGTCTGGCTATGTATCTCTCTGTCTGTCTGTCTGTCTATCCATCTATCTAATGGGGAAGGAGGAGGAGGAGGTGGCTAGTGTTCCGTGTGTCTACCTGTGTGTGTGTGTGTCTCTCTCTCTCTCAACAGGATGAGGAGGCTACTGTGTCTATCTGTGTGTGTCTCTCTCTCTCTCTCTCTCTCTCTAGTTATCTAAAAATGAGGAGGAGGCTAGTGTGTCTGTCTATCTGTGTGTATCTCTCGCTGTCTCTATCGAAACAGGAGGTGGAGGAGGCTAGTGTGTCTAATTGTCCGTGGGTTGATCATTTTGTCTATCTAATGAAGGAGGAGCCTTGCGTGTCTATCAATGAATCAAACGGAGGAGGGGTTAGTGTGTCTGTCTATAGGTCTGTCTATCTGTCTATCTCTGTGTGTGTATGTATCTGATAGATAGGAGGAGAGACAGACAAACACACACTAGAGTCCTCCTCCTCTATCAAATGGAGGAGAAGGCTATTGTGTCCGTGTATCTATGTATCTGTCTCTGTCTATCCCTACTGGAGGAGGCTAGTGTGCCTGTCCACCTACCTAAAGGAGAAGCAGGAGGAGGGTAGTGTGTCTGTCTGTCTAATGAAGAAGGAATAGACTAGTCTGTCTAACTATCTCTCTGCAGAGGAGCAGGAATGCAGTGTGTCTGTCAGTCTGTCTGTGTTTCTAACTATGTATCTACTATCTATGTATTTAATGCAGGAGGAGGAGGCTAGTGTGTCTGAGTATCTGTCTGTCTCACTAATGGAGCAGAAGGAGGAGGCTAGGGTGTCTGTCTGTCTATGTGTCTTTCTATTTATCTCCCTAATGGAGGACGACGAGAAGGCTACTGTGTCTGTGTATCTATGTATCTGTCTCATGGAGGAGGCTAGTGTGCCTGTCCATCTGTCTAAACAAGAGGAGGAGGAGGCTCCTGTGTCTATCGATCTGTGTGTGTATCTCTCACTCCCTCTCTCTACGTACGTAAACAGAGGCGGCGGCTAGTGTGTCTATCTGCGTGTATCTCTCGCACACTCTCTAATTCAGCAGGAAGAGGAGGCGGCTAGAGTGTCTGGCTATGTATCTCTCTGTCTGTCTGTCTGTCTATCTATCCATCTATCTAATGGGGAAGGAGGAGGAGGAGGTGGCTAGTGTTCCGTGTGTCTACCTGCGTATGTGTGTGTCTGTCTCTCTCTCTCTCTCAACAGGATGAGGAGGCTACTGTGTCTATCTGTGTGTCTCTCTCTCTCTCTCTCTCTCTCTCTCTAGTTATCTAAAAATGAGGAGGAGGCTAGTGTGTCTGTCTATCTGTGTGTATCTCTCGCTGTCTCTATCGAAACAGGAGGTGGAGGAGGCTAGTGTGTCTAATTGTCCGTGGGTTGATCATTTTGTCTATCTAATGAAGGAGGAGCCTTGCGTGTCTATCAATGAATCAAACGGAGGAGGGGTTAGTGTGTCTGTCTATAGGTCTGTCTATCTGTCTATCTCTGTGTGTGTATGTATCTGATAGATAGGAGGACAGACAGACAAACACACACTAGCGTCCTCCTCCTCCTCTATCAAATGGAGGAGAAGGCTACTGTGTCTGTGTATCTATGTATCTGTCTCTGTATATCCCTAGTGGAGGAGGCTAGTGTGCCTGTCCACCTATGTAATGGAGAAGCAGGAGGAGGGTAGTGTGTCTGTCTATATGTCTGTCTACCTACCTATCTCTGCCTGTGTATCTATCTGATAGAGGAGGAGGAGGCCACTAGTGTCTTTCTGTCTGTCTGTCCTCCTATCTATCAAATGGAGGAGGCGGCTAGCATGTCTACGTATCGGTGTGTGTTTCTATGTAATGGAGGAGGCGGCTAGCGTGCCTGTCCATCTGTCTAAACAAGAGGAGGAGGAGGCCCCTGTGTCTATCGATCTGTGTGTGTATCTCTCACTCCCTCTCTCTACGTATGTAAACAGAGGCGGCGGCTAGTGTGTCTATCTGCGTGTATCTCTCGCACACTCTCTTTCTATTTCAGCAGGAAGAGGAGGCGGCTAGAGTGTCTGGCTATGTATCTCTCTGTCTGTCTGTCTGTCTATCCATCTATCTAATGGGGAAGGAGGAGGAGGAGGTGGCTAGTGTTCCGTGTGTCTACCTGTGTGTGTGTGTGTCTCTCTCTCTCTCAACAGGATGAGGAGGCTACTGTGTCTATCTGTGTGTGTCTCTCTCTCTCTCTCTCTCTCTCTAGTTATCTAAACATGAGGAGGAGGCTAGTGTGTCTGTCTATCTGTGTGTATCTCTCGCTGTCTCTATCGAAACAGGAGGTGGAGGAGGCTAGTGTGTCTAATTGTCCGTGGGTTGATCATTTTGTCTATCTAATGAAGGAGGAGCCTTGCGTGTCTATCAATGAATCAAACGGAGGAGGGGTTAGTGTGTCTGTCTATAGGTCTGTCTATCTGTCTATCTCTGTGTGTGTATGTATCTGATAGATAGGAGGACAGACAGACAAACACACACTAGCATCCTCCTCCTCCTCTATCAAATGGAGGAGAAGGCTACTGTGTCCGTGTATCTATGTATCTGTCTCTGTATGTCCCTAGTGGAGGAGGCTAGTGTGCCAGTCCACCTATCTAAAGGAGAAGCAGGAGGAGGGTAGTGTGTATGTCTGTCTAATGCAGGAGGAATAGAGTAGTGTGTATAACTATCTCTCTGCAGAGGAGCAGGAATCCAGTGTGTCTGTCTGTCTGTCTGTGTTTAAAACTATGTATCTACTATCTATGTATTTAATGCAGGAGGAGGAGGAGGAGGGTAGTGTGTCTGAGAATCTGTCTGTCTCTGTAATGGAGCAGAAGGAGGAGGCTAGGGTGTCTGTCTGTCTATCTGTCTTTCTATTTATCTCCCTAATGGAGGAGGACGAGAAGGCTACTGTGTCTGTGTATCTATGTATCTGTCTCTGTATATCCCTAGTGAAGGAGACTAGTGTGCCTGTGCACCTATCTAATGGAGAAGCAGGAGGAGGGTAGTGTGTCTGTCTATATGTCTGTCTACCTACCTATCTCTGCCTGTGTATCTATCTGATAGAGGAGGAGGAGGCCACTAGTGTCTTTCTGTCTGTCTGTCCTCCTATCTATCAAATGGAGGAGGCGGCTAGCATGTCTACGTATCGGTGTGTGTTTCTATGTAATGGAGGAGGCGGCTAGCGTGCCTGTCCATCTGTCTAAACAAGAGGAGGAGGAGGCCCCTGTGTCTATCGATCTGTGTGTGTATCTCTCACTCCCTCTCTCTACGTATGTAAACAGAGGCGGCGGCTAGTGTGTCTATCTGCGTGTATCTCTCGCACACTCTCTTTCTATTTCAGCAGGAAGAGGAGGCGGCTAGAGTGTCTGGCTATGTATCTCTCTGTCTGTCTGTCTGTCTATCCATCTATCTAATGGGGAAGGAGGAGGAGGAGGTGGCTAGTGTTCCGTGTGTCTACCTGTGTGTGTGTGTGTCTCTCTCTCTCTCAACAGGATGAGGAGGCTACTGTGTCTATCTGTGTGTGTCTCTCTCTCTCTCTCTCTCTCTCTAGTTATCTAAACATGAGGAGGAGGCTAGTGTGTCTGTCTATCTGTGTGTATCTCTCGCTGTCTCTATCGAAACAGGAGGTGGAGGAGGCTAGTGTGTCTAATTGTCCGTGGGTTGATCATTTTGTCTATCTAATGAAGGAGGAGCCTTGCGTGTCTATCAATGAATCAAACGGAGGAGGGGTTAGTGTGTCTGTCTATAGGTCTGTCTATCTGTCTATCTCTGTGTGTGTATGTATCTGATAGATAGGAGGAGAGACAGACAAACACACACTAGAGTCCTCCTCCTCTATCAAATGGAGGAGAAGGCTATTGTGTCCGTGTATCTATGTATCTGTCTCTGTCTATCCCTACTGGAGGAGGCTAGTGTGCCTGTCCACCTACCTAAAGGAGAAGCAGGAGGAGGGTAGTGTGTCTGTCTGTCTAATGAAGAAGGAATAGACTAGTCTGTCTAACTATCTCTCTGCAGAGGAGCAGGAATGCAGTGTGTCTGTCAGTCTGTCTGTGTTTCTAACTATGTATCTACTATCTATGTATTTAATGCAGGAGGAGGAGGCTAGTGTGTCTGAGTATCTGTCTGTCTCACTAATGGAGCAGAAGGAGGAGGCTAGGGTGTCTGTCTGTCTATGTGTCTTTCTATTTATCTCCCTAATGGAGGACGACGAGAAGGCTACTGTGTCTGTGTATCTATGTATCTGTCTCATGGAGGAGGCTAGTGTGCCTGTCCATCTGTCTAAACAAGAGGAGGAGGAGGCTCCTGTGTCTATCGATCTGTGTGTGTATCTCTCACTCCCTCTCTCTACGTACGTAAACAGAGGCGGCGGCTAGTGTGTCTATCTGCGTGTATCTCTCGCACACTCTCTAATTCAGCAGGAAGAGGAGGCGGCTAGAGTGTCTGGCTATGTATCTCTCTGTCTGTCTGTCTGTCTATCTATCCATCTATCTAATGGGGAAGGAGGAGGAGGAGGTGGCTAGTGTTCCGTGTGTCTACCTGCGTATGTGTGTGTCTGTCTCTCTCTCTCTCTCAACAGGATGAGGAGGCTACTGTGTCTATCTGTGTGTGTGTCTCTCTCTCTCTCTCTCTCTCTCTCTCTCTAGTTATCTAAAAATGAGGAGGAGGCTAGTGTGTCTGTCTATCTGTGTGTATCTCTCGCTGTCTCTATCGAAACAGGAGGTGGAGGAGGCTAGTGTGTCTAATTGTCCGTGGGTTGATCATTTTGTCTATCTAATGAAGGAGGAGCCTTGCGTGTCTATCAATGAATCAAACGGAGGAGGGGTTAGTGTGTCTGTCTATAGGTCTGTCTATCTGTCTATCTCTGTGTGTGTATGTATCTGATAGATAGGAGGACAGACAGACAAACACACACTAGCGTCCTCCTCCTCCTCTATCAAATGGAGGAGAAGGCTACTGTGTCTGTGTATCTATGTATCTGTCTCTGTATATCCCTAGTGGAGGAGGCTAGTGTGCCTGTCCACCTATGTAATGGAGAAGCAGGAGGAGGGTAGTGTGTCTGTCTATATGTCTGTCTACCTACCTATCTCTGCCTGTGTATCTATCTGATAGAGGAGGAGGAGGCCACTAGTGTCTTTCTGTCTGTCTGTCCTCCTATCTATCAAATGGAGGAGGCGGCTAGCATGTCTACGTATCGGTGTGTGTTTCTATGTAATGGAGGAGGCGGCTAGCGTGCCTGTCCATCTGTCTAAACAAGAGGAGGAGGAGGCCCCTGTGTCTATCGATCTGTGTGTGTATCTCTCACTCCCTCTCTCTACGTATGTAAACAGAGGCGGCGGCTAGTGTGTCTATCTGCGTGTATCTCTCGCACACTCTCTTTCTATTTCAGCAGGAAGAGGAGGCGGCTAGAGTGTCTGGCTATGTATCTCTCTGTCTGTCTGTCTGTCTATCCATCTATCTAATGGGGAAGGAGGAGGAGGAGGTGGCTAGTGTTCCGTGTGTCTACCTGTGTGTGTGTGTGTCTCTCTCTCTCTCAACAGGATGAGGAGGCTACTGTGTCTATCTGTGTGTGTCTCTCTCTCTCTCTCTCTCTCTCTAGTTATCTAAAAATGAGGAGGAGGCTAGTGTGTCTGTCTATCTGTGTGTATCTCTCGCTGTCTCTATCGAAACAGGAGGTGGAGGAGGCTAGTGTGTCTAATTGTCCGTGGGTTGATCATTTTGTCTATCTAATGAAGGAGGAGCCTTGCGTGTCTATCAATGAATCAAACGGAGGAGGGGTTAGTGTGTCTGTCTATAGGTCTGTCTATCTGTCTATCTCTGTGTGTGTATGTATCTGATAGATAGGAGGAGAGACAGACAAACACACACTAGCGTCCTCCTCCTCCTCTATCAAATGGAGGAGAAGGCTACTGTGTCTGTGTATCTATGTATCTGTCTCTGTATATCCCTAGTGGAGGAGGCTAGTGTGCCTGTCCACCTATGTAATGGAGAAGCAGGAGGAGGGTAGTGTGTCTGTCTATATGTCTGTCTACCTACCTATCTCTGCCTGTGTATCTATCTGATAGAGGAGGAGGAGGCCACTAGTGTCTTTCTGTCTGTCTGTCCTCCTATCTATCAAATGGAGGAGGCGGCTAGCATGTCTACGTATCGGTGTGTGTTTCTATGTAATGGAGGAGGCGGCTAGCGTGCCTGTCCATCTGTCTAAACAAGAGGAGGAGGAGGCCCCTGTGTCTATCGATCTGTGTGTGTATCTCTCACTCCCTCTCTCTACGTATGTAAACAGAGGCGGCGGCTAGTGTGTCTATCTGCGTGTATCTCTCGCACACTCTCTTTCTATTTCAGCAGGAAGAGGAGGCGGCTAGAGTGTCTGGCTATGTATCTCTCTGTCTGTCTGTCTGTCTATCCATCTATCTAATGGGGAAGGAGGAGGAGGAGGTGGCTAGTGTTCCGTGTGTCTACCTGTGTGTGTGTGTGTCTCTCTCTCTCTCAACAGGATGAGGAGGCTACTGTGTCTATCTGTGTGTGTCTCTCTCTCTCTCTCTCTAGTTATCTAAAAATGAGGAGGAGGCTAGTGTGTCTGTCTATCTGTGTGTATCTCTCGCTGTCTCTATCGAAACAGGAGGTGGAGGAGGCTAGTGTGTCTAATTGTCCGTGGGTTGATCATTTTGTCTATCTAATGAAGGAGGAGCCTTGCGTGTCTATCAATGAATCAAACGGAGGAGGGGTTAGTGTGTCTGTCTATAGGTCTGTCTATCTGTCTATCTCTGTGTGTGTATGTATCTGATAGATAGGAGGAGAGACAGACAAACACACACTAGAGTCCTCCTCCTCTATCAAATGGAGGAGAAGGCTATTGTGTCCGTGTATCTATGTATCTATCTCTGTCTATCCCTACTGGAGGAGGCTAGTGTGCCTGTCCACCTACCTAAAGGATAAGCAGGAGGAGGGTAGTGTGTCTGTCTGTCTAATGAAGAAGGAATAGACTAGTCTGTCTAACTATCTCTCTGCAGAGGAGCAGGAATGCAGTGTGTCTGTCAGTCTGTCTGTGTTTCTAACTATGTATCTACTATCTATGTATTTAATGCAGGAGGAGGAGGCTAGTGTGTCTGAGTATCTGTCTGTCTCACTAATGGAGCAGAAGGAGGAGGCTAGGGTGTCTGTCTGTCTATGTGTCTTTCTATTTATCTCCCTAATGGAGGACGACGAGAAGGCTACTGTGTCTGTGTATCTATGTATCTGTCTCATGGAGGAGGCTAGTGTGCCTGTCCATCTGTCTAAACAAGAGGAGGAGGAGGCTCCTGTGTCTATCGATCTGTGTGTGTATCTCTCACTCCCTCTCTCTACGTACGTAAACAGAGGCGGCGGCTAGTGTGTCTCTCTGCGTGTATCTCTCGCACACTCTCTAATTCAGCAGGAAGAGGAGGCGGCTAGAGTGTCTGGCTATGTATCTCTCTGTCTGTCTGTCTGTCTATCCATCTATCTAATGGGGAAGGAGGAGGAGGAGGTGGCTAGTGTTCCGTGTGTCTACCTGTGTGTGTGTGTGTCTCTCTCTCTCTCAACAGGATGAGGAGGCTACTGTGTCTATCTGTGTGTGTCTCTCTCTCTCTCTCTCTCTCTCTAGTTATCTAAAAATGAGGAGGAGGCTAGTGTGTCTGTCTATCTGTGTGTATCTCTCGCTGTCTCTATCGAAACAGGAGGTGGAGGAGGCTAGTGTGTCTAATTGTCCGTGGGTTGATCATTTTGTCTATCTAATGAAGGAGGAGCCTTGCGTGTCTATCAATGAATCAAACGGAGGAGGGGTTAGTGTGTCTGTCTATAGGTCTGTCTATCTGTCTATCTCTGTGTGTGTATGTATCTGATAGATAGGAGGAGAGACAGACAAACACACACTAGAGTCCTCCTCCTCTATCAAATGGAGGAGAAGGCTATTGTGTCCGTGTATCTATGTATCTGTCTCTGTCTATCCCTACTGGAGGAGGCTAGTGTGCCTGTCCACCTACCTAAAGGAGAAGCAGGAGGAGGGTAGTGTGTCTGTCTGTCTAATGAAGAAGGAATAGACTAGTCTGTCTAACTATCTCTCTGCAGAGGAGCAGGAATGCAGTGTGTCTGTCAGTCTGTCTGTGTTTCTAACTATGTATCTACTATCTATGTATTTAATGCAGGAGGAGGAGGCTAGTGTGTCTGAGTATCTGTCTGTCTCACTAATGGAGCAGAAGGAGGAGGCTAGGGTGTCTGTCTGTCTATGTGTCTTTCTATTTATCTCCCTAATGGAGGACGACGAGAAGGCTACTGTGTCTGTGTATCTATGTATCTGTCTCATGGAGGAGGCTAGTGTGCCTGTCCATCTGTCTAAACAAGAGGAGGAGGAGGCTCCTGTGTCTATCGATCTGTGTGTGTATCTCTCACTCCCTCTCTCTACGTACGTAAACAGAGGCGGCGGCTAGTGTGTCTATCTGCGTGTATCTCTCGCACACTCTCTAATTCAGCAGGAAGAGGAGGCGGCTAGAGTGTCTGGCTATGTATCTCTCTGTCTGTCTGTCTGTCTATCTATCCATCTATCTAATGGGGAAGGAGGAGGAGGAGGTGGCTAGTGTTCCGTGTGTCTACCTGCGTATGTGTGTGTCTGTCTCTCTCTCTCTCTCAACAGGATGAGGAGGCTACTGTGTCTATCTGTGTGTCTCTCTCTCTCTCTCTCTCTCTCTCTCTAGTTATCTAAAAATGAGGAGGAGGCTAGTGTGTCTGTCTATCTGTGTGTATCTCTCGCTGTCTCTATCGAAACAGGAGGTGGAGGAGGCTAGTGTGTCTAATTGTCCGTGGGTTGATCATTTTGTCTATCTAATGAAGGAGGAGCCTTGCGTGTCTATCAATGAATCAAACGGAGGAGGGGTTAGTGTGTCTGTCTATAGGTCTGTCTATCTGTCTATCTCTGTGTGTGTATGTATCTGATAGATAGGAGGACAGACAGACAAACACACACTAGCGTCCTCCTCCTCCTCTATCAAATGGAGGAGAAGGCTACTGTGTCTGTGTATCTATGTATCTGTCTCTGTATATCCCTAGTGGAGGAGGCTAGTGTGCCTGTCCACCTATGTAATGGAGAAGCAGGAGGAGGGTAGTGTGTCTGTCTATATGTCTGTCTACCTACCTATCTCTGCCTGTGTATCTATCTGATAGAGGAGGAGGAGGCCACTAGTGTCTTTCTGTCTGTCTGTCCTCCTATCTATCAAATGGAGGAGGCGGCTAGCATGTCTACGTATCGGTGTGTGTTTCTATGTAATGGAGGAGGCGGCTAGCGTGCCTGTCCATCTGTCTAAACAAGAGGAGGAGGAGGCCCCTGTGTCTATCGATCTGTGTGTGTATCTCTCACTCCCTCTCTCTACGTATGTAAACAGAGGCGGCGGCTAGTGTGTCTATCTGCGTGTATCTCTCGCACACTCTCTTTCTATTTCAGCAGGAAGAGGAGGCGGCTAGAGTGTCTGGCTATGTATCTCTCTGTCTGTCTGTCTGTCTATCCATCTATCTAATGGGGAAGGAGGAGGAGGAGGTGGCTAGTGTTCCGTGTGTCTACCTGTGTGTGTGTGTGTCTCTCTCTCTCTCAACAGGATGAGGAGGCTACTGTGTCTATCTGTGTGTGTCTCTCTCTCTCTCTCTCTCTCTCTAGTTATCTAAACATGAGGAGGAGGCTAGTGTGTCTGTCTATCTGTGTGTATCTCTCGCTGTCTCTATCGAAACAGGAGGTGGAGGAGGCTAGTGTGTCTAATTGTCCGTGGGTTGATCATTTTGTCTATCTAATGAAGGAGGAGCCTTGCGTGTCTATCAATGAATCAAACGGAGGAGGGGTTAGTGTGTCTGTCTATAGGTCTGTCTATCTGTCTATCTCTGTGTGTGTATGTATCTGATAGATAGGAGGACAGACAGACAAACACACACTAGCATCCTCCTCCTCCTCTATCAAATGGAGGAGAAGGCTACTGTGTCCGTGTATCTATGTATCTGTCTCTGTATGTCCCTAGTGGAGGAGGCTAGTGTGCCAGTCCACCTATCTAAAGGAGAAGCAGGAGGAGGGTAGTGTGTATGTCTGTCTAATGCAGGAGGAATAGAGTAGTGTGTATAACTATCTCTCTGCAGAGGAGCAGGAATCCAGTGTGTCTGTCTGTCTGTCTGTGTTTAAAACTATGTATCTACTATCTATGTATTTAATGCAGGAGGAGGAGGAGGAGGGTAGTGTGTCTGAGAATCTGTCTGTCTCTGTAATGGAGCAGAAGGAGGAGGCTAGGGTGTCTGTCTGTCTATCTGTCTTTCTATTTATCTCCCTAATGGAGGAGGACGAGAAGGCTACTGTGTCTGTGTATCTATGTATCTGTCTCTGTATATCCCTAGTGAAGGAGACTAGTGTGCCTGTGCACCTATCTAATGGAGAAGCAGGAGGAGGGTAGTGTGTCTGTCTATATGTCTGTCTACCTACCTATCTCTGCCTGTGTATCTATCTGATAGAGGAGGAGGAGGCCACTAGTGTCTTTCTGTCTGTCTGTCCTCCTATCTATCAAATGGAGGAGGCGGCTAGCATGTCTACGTATCGGTGTGTGTTTCTATGTAATGGAGGAGGCGGCTAGCGTGCCTGTCCATCTGTCTAAACAAGAGGAGGAGGAGGCCCCTGTGTCTATCGATCTGTGTGTGTATCTCTCACTCCCTCTCTCTACGTATGTAAACAGAGGCGGCGGCTAGTGTGTCTATCTGCGTGTATCTCTCGCACACTCTCTTTCTATTTCAGCAGGAAGAGGAGGCGGCTAGAGTGTCTGGCTATGTATCTCTCTGTCTGTCTGTCTGTCTATCCATCTATCTAATGGGGAAGGAGGAGGAGGAGGTGGCTAGTGTTCCGTGTGTCTACCTGTGTGTGTGTGTGTCTCTCTCTCTCTCAACAGGATGAGGAGGCTACTGTGTCTATCTGTGTGTGTCTCTCTCTCTCTCTCTCTCTCTCTAGTTATCTAAACATGAGGAGGAGGCTAGTGTGTCTGTCTATCTGTGTGTATCTCTCGCTGTCTCTATCGAAACAGGAGGTGGAGGAGGCTAGTGTGTCTAATTGTCCGTGGGTTGATCATTTTGTCTATCTAATGAAGGAGGAGCCTTGCGTGTCTATCAATGAATCAAACGGAGGAGGGGTTAGTGTGTCTGTCTATAGGTCTGTCTATCTGTCTATCTCTGTGTGTGTATGTATCTGATAGATAGGAGGAGAGACAGACAAACACACACTAGAGTCCTCCTCCTCTATCAAATGGAGGAGAAGGCTATTGTGTCCGTGTATCTATGTATCTGTCTCTGTCTATCCCTACTGGAGGAGGCTAGTGTGCCTGTCCACCTACCTAAAGGAGAAGCAGGAGGAGGGTAGTGTGTCTGTCTGTCTAATGAAGAAGGAATAGACTAGTCTGTCTAACTATCTCTCTGCAGAGGAGCAGGAATGCAGTGTGTCTGTCAGTCTGTCTGTGTTTCTAACTATGTATCTACTATCTATGTATTTAATGCAGGAGGAGGAGGCTAGTGTGTCTGAGTATCTGTCTGTCTCACTAATGGAGCAGAAGGAGGAGGCTAGGGTGTCTGTCTGTCTATGTGTCTTTCTATTTATCTCCCTAATGGAGGACGACGAGAAGGCTACTGTGTCTGTGTATCTATGTATCTGTCTCATGGAGGAGGCTAGTGTGCCTGTCCATCTGTCTAAACAAGAGGAGGAGGAGGCTCCTGTGTCTATCGATCTGTGTGTGTATCTCTCACTCCCTCTCTCTACGTACGTAAACAGAGGCGGCGGCTAGTGTGTCTATCTGCGTGTATCTCTCGCACACTCTCTAATTCAGCAGGAAGAGGAGGCGGCTAGAGTGTCTGGCTATGTATCTCTCTGTCTGTCTGTCTGTCTATCTATCCATCTATCTAATGGGGAAGGAGGAGGAGGAGGTGGCTAGTGTTCCGTGTGTCTACCTGCGTATGTGTGTGTCTGTCTCTCTCTCTCTCTCAACAGGATGAGGAGGCTACTGTGTCTATCTGTGTGTGTCTCTCTCTCTCTCTCTCTCTCTCTCTCTCTCTCTAGTTATCTAAAAATGAGGAGGAGGCTAGTGTGTCTGTCTATCTGTGTGTATCTCTCGCTGTCTCTATCGAAACAGGAGGTGGAGGAGGCTAGTGTGTCTAATTGTCCGTGGGTTGATCATTTTGTCTATCTAATGAAGGAGGAGCCTTGCGTGTCTATCAATGAATCAAACGGAGGAGGGGTTAGTGTGTCTGTCTATAGGTCTGTCTATCTGTCTATCTCTGTGTGTGTATGTATCTGATAGATAGGAGGACAGACAGACAAACACACACTAGCGTCCTCCTCCTCCTCTATCAAATGGAGGAGAAGGCTACTGTGTCTGTGTATCTATGTATCTGTCTCTGTATATCCCTAGTGGAGGAGGCTAGTGTGCCTGTCCACCTATGTAATGGAGAAGCAGGAGGAGGGTAGTGTGTCTGTCTATATGTCTGTCTACCTACCTATCTCTGCCTGTGTATCTATCTGATAGAGGAGGAGGAGGCCACTAGTGTCTTTCTGTCTGTCTGTCCTCCTATCTATCAAATGGAGGAGGCGGCTAGCATGTCTACGTATCGGTGTGTGTTTCTATGTAATGGAGGAGGCGGCTAGCGTGCCTGTCCATCTGTCTAAACAAGAGGAGGAGGAGGCCCCTGTGTCTATCGATCTGTGTGTGTATCTCTCACTCCCTCTCTCTACGTATGTAAACAGAGGCGGCGGCTAGTGTGTCTATCTGCGTGTATCTCTCGCACACTCTCTTTCTATTTCAGCAGGAAGAGGAGGCGGCTAGAGTGTCTGGCTATGTATCTCTCTGTCTGTCTGTCTGTCTATCCATCTATCTAATGGGGAAGGAGGAGGAGGAGGTGGCTAGTGTTCCGTGTGTCTACCTGTGTGTGTGTGTGTCTCTCTCTCTCTCAACAGGATGAGGAGGCTACTGTGTCTATCTGTGTGTGTCTCTCTCTCTCTCTCTCTCTCTCTAGTTATCTAAAAATGAGGAGGAGGCTAGTGTGTCTGTCTATCTGTGTGTATCTCTCGCTGTCTCTATCGAAACAGGAGGTGGAGGAGGCTAGTGTGTCTAATTGTCCGTGGGTTGATCATTTTGTCTATCTAATGAAGGAGGAGCCTTGCGTGTCTATCAATGAATCAAACGGAGGAGGGGTTAGTGTGTCTGTCTATAGGTCTGTCTATCTGTCTATCTCTGTGTGTGTATGTATCTGATAGATAGGAGGAGAGACAGACAAACACACACTAGAGTCCTCCTCCTCTATCAAATGGAGGAGAAGGCTATTGTGTCCGTGTATCTATGTATCTGTCTCTGTCTATCCCTACTGGAGGAGGCTAGTGTGCCTGTCCACCTACCTAAAGGAGAAGCAGGAGGAGGGTAGTGTGTCTGTCTGTCTAATGAAGAAGGAATAGACTAGTCTGTCTAACTATCTCTCTGCAGAGGAGCAGGAATGCAGTGTGTCTGTCAGTCTGTCTGTGTTTCTAACTATGTATCTACTATCTATGTATTTAATGCAGGAGGAGGAGGCTAGTGTGTCTGAGTATCTGTCTGTCTCACTAATGGAGCAGAAGGAGGAGGCTAGGGTGTCTGTCTGTCTATGTGTCTTTCTATTTATCTCCCTAATGGAGGACGACGAGAAGGCTACTGTGTCTGTGTATCTATGTATCTGTCTCATGGAGGAGGCTAGTGTGCCTGTCCATCTGTCTAAACAAGAGGAGGAGGAGGCTCCTGTGTCTATCGATCTGTGTGTGTATCTCTCACTCCCTCTCTCTACGTACGTAAACAGAGGCGGCGGCTAGTGTGTCTATCTGCGTGTATCTCTCGCACACTCTCTAATTCAGCAGGAAGAGGAGGCGGCTAGAGTGTCTGGCTATGTATCTCTCTGTCTGTCTGTCTGTCTATCTATCCATCTATCTAATGGGGAAGGAGGAGGAGGAGGTGGCTAGTGTTCCGTGTGTCTACCTGTGTGTGTGTGTGTCTCTCTCTCTCTCTCTCTCAACAGGATGAGGAGGCTACTGTGTCTATCTGTGTGTGTCTCTCTCTCTCTCTCTCTCTCTCTCTCTAGTTATCTAAAAATGAGGAGGAGGCTAGTGTGTCTGTCTATCTGTGTGTATCTCTCGCTGTCTCTATCGAAACAGGAGGTGGAGGAGGCTAGTGTGTCTAATTGTCCGTGGGTTGATCATTTTGTCTATCTAATGAAGGAGGAGCCTTGCGTGTCTATCAATGAATCAAACGGAGGAGGGGTTAGTGTGTCTGTCTATAGGTCTGTCTATCTGTCTATCTCTGTGTGTGTATGTATCTGATAGATAGGAGGACAGACAGACAAACACACACTAGCGTCCTCCTCCTCCTCTATCAAATGGAGGAGAAGGCTACTGTGTCTGTGTATCTATGTATCTGTCTCTGTATATCCCTAGTGGAGGAGGCTAGTGTGCCTGTCCACCTATGTAATGGAGAAGCAGGAGGAGGGTAGTGTGTCTGTCTATATGTCTGTCTACCTACCTATCTCTGCCTGTGTATCTATCTGATAGAGGAGGAGGAGGCCACTAGTGTCTTTCTGTCTGTCTGTCCTCCTATCTATCAAATGGAGGAGGCGGCTAGCATGTCTACGTATCGGTGTGTGTTTCTATGTAATGGAGGAGGCGGCTAGCGTGCCTGTCCATCTGTCTAAACAAGAGGAGGAGGAGGCCCCTGTGTCTATCGATCTGTGTGTGTATCTCTCACTCCCTCTCTCTACGTATGTAAACAGAGGCGGCGGCTAGTGTGTCTATCTGCGTGTATCTCTCGCACACTCTCTTTCTATTTCAGCAGGAAGAGGAGGCGGCTAGAGTGTCTGGCTATGTATCTCTCTGTCTGTCTGTCTGTCTATCCATCTATCTAATGGGGAAGGAGGAGGAGGAGGTGGCTAGTGTTCCGTGTGTCTACCTGTGTGTGTGTGTGTCTCTCTCTCTCTCAACAGGATGAGGAGGCTACTGTGTCTATCTGTGTGTGTCTCTCTCTCTCTCTCTCTAGTTATCTAAAAATGAGGAGGAGGCTAGTGTGTCTGTCTATCTGTGTGTATCTCTCGCTGTCTCTATCGAAACAGGAGGTGGAGGAGGCTAGTGTGTCTAATTGTCCGTGGGTTGATCATTTTGTCTATCTAATGAAGGAGGAGCCTTGCGTGTCTATCAATGAATCAAACGGAGGAGGGGTTAGTGTGTCTGTCTATAGGTCTGTCTATCTGTCTATCTCTGTGTGTGTATGTATCTGATAGATAGGAGGAGAGACAGACAAACACACACTAGAGTCCTCCTCCTCTATCAAATGGAGGAGAAGGCTATTGTGTCCGTGTATCTATGTATCTATCTCTGTCTATCCCTACTGGAGGAGGCTAGTGTGCCTGTCCACCTACCTAAAGGAGAAGCAGGAGGAGGGTAGTGTGTCTGTCTGTCTAATGAAGAAGGAATAGACTAGTCTGTCTAACTATCTCTCTGCAGAGGAGCAGGAATGCAGTGTGTCTGTCAGTCTGTCTGTGTTTCTAACTATGTATCTACTATCTATGTATTTAATGCAGGAGGAGGAGGCTAGTGTGTCTGAGTATCTGTCTGTCTCACTAATGGAGCAGAAGGAGGAGGCTAGGGTGTCTGTCTGTCTATGTGTCTTTCTATTTATCTCCCTAATGGAGGACGACGAGAAGGCTACTGTGTCTGTGTATCTATGTATCTGTCTCATGGAGGAGGCTAGTGTGCCTGTCCATCTGTCTAAACAAGAGGAGGAGGAGGCTCCTGTGTCTATCGATCTGTGTGTGTATCTCTCACTCCCTCTCTCTACGTACGTAAACAGAGGCGGCGGCTAGTGTGTCTCTCTGCGTGTATCTCTCGCACACTCTCTAATTCAGCAGGAAGAGGAGGCGGCTAGAGTGTCTGGCTATGTATCTCTCTGTCTGTCTGTCTGTCTATCCATCTATCTAATGGGGAAGGAGGAGGAGGAGGTGGCTAGTGTTCCGTGTGTCTACCTGTGTGTGTGTGTGTCTCTCTCTCTCTCAACAGGATGAGGAGGCTACTGTGTCTATCTGTGTGTGTCTCTGTCTCTCTCTCTCTCTCTCTAGTTATCTAAAAATGAGGAGGAGGCTAGTGTGTCTGTCTATCTGTGTGTATCTCTCGCTGTCTCTATCGAAACAGGAGGTGGAGGAGGCTAGTGTGTCTAATTGTCCGTGGGTTGATCATTTTGTCTATCTAATGAAGGAGGAGCCTTGCGTGTCTATCAATGAATCAAACGGAGGAGGGGTTAGTGTGTCTGTCTATAGGTCTGTCTATCTGTCTATCTCTGTGTGTGTATGTATCTGATAGATAGGAGGAGAGACAGACAAACACACACTAGAGTCCTCCTCCTCTATCAAATGGAGGAGAAGGCTATTGTGTCCGTGTATCTATGTATCTGTCTCTGTCTATCCCTACTGGAGGAGGCTAGTGTGCCTGTCCACCTACCTAAAGGAGAAGCAGGAGGAGGGTAGTGTGTCTGTCTGTCTAATGAAGAAGGAATAGACTAGTCTGTCTAACTATCTCTCTGCAGAGGAGCAGGAATGCAGTGTGTCTGTCAGTCTGTCTGTGTTTCTAACTATGTATCTACTATCTATGTATTTAATGCAGGAGGAGGAGGCTAGTGTGTCTGAGTATCTGTCTGTCTCACTAATGGAGCAGAAGGAGGAGGCTAGGGTGTCTGTCTGTCTATGTGTCTTTCTATTTATCTCCCTAATGGAGGACGACGAGAAGGCTACTGTGTCTGTGTATCTATGTATCTGTCTCATGGAGGAGGCTAGTGTGCCTGTCCATCTGTCTAAACAAGAGGAGGAGGAGGCTCCTGTGTCTATCGATCTGTGTGTGTATCTCTCACTCCCTCTCTCTACGTACGTAAACAGAGGCGGCGGCTAGTGTGTCTATCTGCGTGTATCTCTCGCACACTCTCTAATTCAGCAGGAAGAGGAGGCGGCTAGAGTGTCTGGCTATGTATCTCTCTGTCTGTCTGTCTGTCTATCTATCCATCTATCTAATGGGGAAGGAGGAGGAGGAGGTGGCTAGTGTTCCGTGTGTCTACCTGCGTATGTGTGTGTCTGTCTCTCTCTCTCTCTCAACAGGATGAGGAGGCTACTGTGTCTATCTGTGTGTCTCTCTCTCTCTCTCTCTCTCTCTCTCTAGTTATCTAAAAATGAGGAGGAGGCTAGTGTGTCTGTCTATCTGTGTGTATCTCTCGCTGTCTCTATCGAAACAGGAGGTGGAGGAGGCTAGTGTGTCTAATTGTCCGTGGGTTGATCATTTTGTCTATCTAATGAAGGAGGAGCCTTGCGTGTCTATCAATGAATCAAACGGAGGAGGGGTTAGTGTGTCTGTCTATAGGTCTGTCTATCTGTCTATCTCTGTGTGTGTATGTATCTGATAGATAGGAGGACAGACAGACAAACACACACTAGCGTCCTCCTCCTCCTCTATCAAATGGAGGAGAAGGCTATTGTGTCCGTGTATCTATGTATCTGTCTCTGTATATCCCTAGTGGAGGAGGCTAGTGTGCCTGTCCACCTATGTAATGGAGAAGCAGGAGGAGGGTAGTGTGTCTGTCTATATGTCTGTCTACCTACCTATCTCTGCCTGTGTATCTATCTGATAGAGGAGGAGGAGGCCACTAGTGTCTTTCTGTCTGTCTGTCCTCCTATCTATCAAATGGAGGAGGCGGCTAGCATGTCTACGTATCGGTGTGTGTTTCTATGTAATGGAGGAGGCGGCTAGCGTGCCTGTCCATCTGTCTAAACAAGAGGAGGAGGAGGCCCCTGTGTCTATCGATCTGTGTGTGTATCTCTCACTCCCTCTCTCTACGTATGTAAACAGAGGCGGCGGCTAGTGTGTCTATCTGCGTGTATCTCTCGCACACTCTCTTTCTATTTCAGCAGGAAGAGGAGGCGGCTAGAGTGTCTGGCTATGTATCTCTCTGTCTGTCTGTCTGTCTATCCATCTATCTAATGGGGAAGGAGGAGGAGGAGGTGGCTAGTGTTCCGTGTGTCTACCTGTGTGTGTGTGTGTCTCTCTCTCTCTCAACAGGATGAGGAGGCTACTGTGTCTATCTGTGTGTGTCTCTCTCTCTCTCTCTCTCTCTCTAGTTATCTAAAAATGAGGAGGAGGCTAGTGTGTCTGTCTATCTGTGTGTATCTCTCGCTGTCTCTATCGAAACAGGAGGTGGAGGAGGCTAGTGTGTCTAATTGTCCGTGGGTTGATCATTTTGTCTATCTAATGAAGGAGGAGCCTTGCGTGTCTATCAATGAATCAAACGGAGGAGGGGTTAGTGTGTCTGTCTATAGGTCTGTCTATCTGTCTATCTCTGTGTGTGTATGTATCTGATAGATAGGAGGAGAGACAGACAAACACACACTAGAGTCCTCCTCCTCTATCAAATGGAGGAGAAGGCTATTGTGTCCGTGTATCTATGTATCTGTCTCTGTCTATCCCTACTGGAGGAGGCTAGTGTGCCTGTCCACCTACCTAAAGGAGAAGCAGGAGGAGGGTAGTGTGTCTGTCTGTCTAATGAAGAAGGAATAGACTAGTCTGTCTAACTATCTCTCTGCAGAGGAGCAGGAATGCAGTGTGTCTGTCAGTCTGTCTGTGTTTCTAACTATGTATCTACTATCTATGTATTTAATGCAGGAGGAGGAGGCTAGTGTGTCTGAGTATCTGTCTGTCTCACTAATGGAGCAGAAGGAGGAGGCTAGGGTGTCTGTCTGTCTATGTGTCTTTCTATTTATCTCCCTAATGGAGGACGACGAGAAGGCTACTGTGTCTGTGTATCTATGTATCTGTCTCATGGAGGAGGCTAGTGTGCCTGTCCATCTGTCTAAACAAGAGGAGGAGGAGGCTCCTGTGTCTATCGATCTGTGTGTGTATCTCTCACTCCCTCTCTCTACGTACGTAAACAGAGGCGGCGGCTAGTGTGTCTATCTGCGTGTATCTCTCGCACACTCTGTTTCTATTTCAGCAGGAAGAGGAGGCGGCTAGAGTGTCTGGCTATGTATCTCTCTGTCTGTCTGTCTGTCTATCCATCTATCTAATGGGGAAGGAGGAGGAGGAGGTGGCTAGTGTTCCGTGTGTCTACCTGTGTGTGTGTGTGTCTCTCTCTCTCTCAACAGGATGAGGAGGCTACTGTGTCTATCTGTGTGTGTCTCTCTCTCTCTCTCTCTCTCTCTAGTTATCTAAAAATGAGGAGGAGGCTAGTGTGTCTGTCTATCTGTGTGTATCTCTCGCTGTCTCTATCGAAACAGGAGGTGGAGGAGGCTAGTGTGTCTAATTGTCCGTGGGTTGATCATTTTGTCTATCTAATGAAGGAGGAGCCTTGCGTGTCTATCAATGAATCAAACGGAGGAGGGGTTAGTGTGTCTGTCTATAGGTCTGTCTATCTGTCTATCTCTGTGTGTGTATGTATCTGATAGATAGGAGGAGAGACAGACAAACACACACTAGAGTCCTCCTCCTCTATCAAATGGAGGAGAAGGCTATTGTGTCCGTGTATCTATGTATCTGTCTCTGTCTATCCCTACTGGAGGAGGCTAGTGTGCCTGTCCACCTACCTAAAGGAGAAGCAGGAGGAGGGTAGTGTGTCTGTCTGTCTAATGAAGAAGGAATAGACTAGTCTGTCTAACTATCTCTCTGCAGAGGAGCAGGAATGCAGTGTGTCTGTCAGTCTGTCTGTGTTTCTAACTATGTATCTACTATCTATGTATTTAATGCAGGAGGAGGAGGCTAGTGTGTCTGAGTATCTGTCTGTCTCACTAATGGAGCAGAAGGAGGAGGCTAGGGTGTCTGTCTGTCTATGTGTCTTTCTATTTATCTCCCTAATGGAGGACGACGAGAAGGCTACTGTGTCTGTGTATCTATGTATCTGTCTCATGGAGGAGGCTAGTGTGCCTGTCCATCTGTCTAAACAAGAGGAGGAGGAGGCTCCTGTGTCTATCGATCTGTGTGTGTATCTCTCACTCCCTCTCTCTACGTACGTAAACAGAGGCGGCGGCTAGTGTGTCTATCTGCGTGTATCTCTCGCACACTCTCTAATTCAGCAGGAAGAGGAGGCGGCTAGAGTGTCTGGCTATGTATCTCTCTGTCTGTCTGTCTGTCTATCTATCCATCTATCTAATGGGGAAGGAGGAGGAGGAGGTGGCTAGTGTTCCGTGTGTCTACCTGTGTGTGTGTGTGTCTCTCTCTCTCTCTCTCTCAACAGGATGAGGAGGCTACTGTGTCTATCTGTGTGTGTCTCTCTCTCTCTCTCTCTCTCTCTCTCTAGTTATCTAAAAATGAGGAGGAGGCTAGTGTGTCTGTCTATCTGTGTGTATCTCTCGCTGTCTCTATCGAAACAGGAGGTGGAGGAGGCTAGTGTGTCTAATTGTCCGTGGGTTGATCATTTTGTCTATCTAATGAAGGAGGAGCCTTGCGTGTCTATCAATGAATCAAACGGAGGAGGGGTTAGTGTGTCTGTCTATAGGTCTGTCTATCTGTCTATCTCTGTGTGTGTATGTATCTGATAGATAGGAGGACAGACAGACAAACACACACTAGCGTCCTCCTCCTCCTCTATCAAATGGAGGAGAAGGCTACTGTGTCTGTGTATCTATGTATCTGTCTCTGTATATCCCTAGTGGAGGAGGCTAGTGTGCCTGTCCACCTATGTAATGGAGAAGCAGGAGGAGGGTAGTGTGTCTGTCTATATGTCTGTCTACCTACCTATCTCTGCCTGTGTATCTATCTGATAGAGGAGGAGGAGGCCACTAGTGTCTTTCTGTCTGTCTGTCCTCCTATCTATCAAATGGAGGAGGCGGCTAGCATGTCTACGTATCGGTGTGTGTTTCTATGTAATGGAGGAGGCGGCTAGCGTGCCTGTCCATCTGTCTAAACAAGAGGAGGAGGAGGCCCCTGTGTCTATCGATCTGTGTGTGTATCTCTCACTCCCTCTCTCTACGTATGTAAACAGAGGCGGCGGCTAGTGTGTCTATCTGCGTGTATCTCTCGCACACTCTCTTTCTATTTCAGCAGGAAGAGGAGGCGGCTAGAGTGTCTGGCTATGTATCTCTCTGTCTGTCTGTCTGTCTATCCATCTATCTAATGGGGAAGGAGGAGGAGGAGGTGGCTAGTGTTCCGTGTGTCTACCTGTGTGTGTGTGTGTCTCTCTCTCTCTCAACAGGATGAGGAGGCTACTGTGTCTATCTGTGTGTGTCTCTCTCTCTCTCTCTCTCTCTCTAGTTATCTAAAAATGAGGAGGAGGCTAGTGTGTCTGTCTATCTGTGTGTATCTCTCGCTGTCTCTATCGAAACAGGAGGTGGAGGAGGCTAGTGTGTCTAATTGTCCGTGGGTTGATCATTTTGTCTATCTAATGAAGGAGGAGCCTTGCGTGTCTATCAATGAATCAAACGGAGGAGGGGTTAGTGTGTCTGTCTATAGGTCTGTCTATCTGTCTATCTCTGTGTGTGTATGTATCTGATAGATAGGAGGAGAGACAGACAAACACACACTAGAGTCCTCCTCCTCTATCAAATGGAGGAGAAGGCTATTGTGTCCGTGTATCTATGTATCTGTCTCTGTCTATCCCTACTGGAGGAGGCTAGTGTGCCTGTCCACCTACCTAAAGGAGAAGCAGGAGGAGGGTAGTGTGTCTGTCTGTCTAATGAAGAAGGAATAGACTAGTCTGTCTAACTATCTCTCTGCAGAGGAGCAGGAATGCAGTGTGTCTGTCAGTCTGTCTGTGTTTCTAACTATGTATCTACTATCTATGTATTTAATGCAGGAGGAGGAGGCTAGTGTGTCTGAGTATCTGTCTGTCTCACTAATGGAGCAGAAGGAGGAGGCTAGGGTGTCTGTCTGTCTATGTGTCTTTCTATTTATCTCCCTAATGGAGGACGACGAGAAGGCTACTGTGTCTGTGTATCTATGTATCTGTCTCATGGAGGAGGCTAGTGTGCCTGTCCATCTGTCTAAACAAGAGGAGGAGGAGGCTCCTGTGTCTATCGATCTGTGTGTGTATCTCTCACTCCCTCTCTCTACGTACGTAAACAGAGGCGGCGGCTAGTGTGTCTATCTGCGTGTATCTCTCGCACACTCTCTAATTCAGCAGGAAGAGGAGGCGGCTAGAGTGTCTGGCTATGTATCTCTCTGTCTGTCTGTCTGTCTATCTATCCATCTATCTAATGGGGAAGGAGGAGGAGGAGGTGGCTAGTGTTCCGTGTGTCTACCTGCGTATGTGTGTGTCTGTCTCTCTCTCTCTCTCAACAGGATGAGGAGGCTACTGTGTCTATCTGTGTGTGTCTCTCTCTCTCTCTCTCTCTCTCTCTCTCTCTCTAGTTATCTAAAAATGAGGAGGAGGCTAGTGTGTCTGTCTATCTGTGTGTATCTCTCGCTGTCTCTATCGAAACAGGAGGTGGAGGAGGCTAGTGTGTCTAATTGTCCGTGGGTTGATCATTTTGTCTATCTAATGAAGGAGGAGCCTTGCGTGTCTATCAATGAATCAAACGGAGGAGGGGTTAGTGTGTCTGTCTATAGGTCTGTCTATCTGTCTATCTCTGTGTGTGTATGTATCTGATAGATAGGAGGACAGACAGACAAACACACACTAGCGTCCTCCTCCTCCTCTATCAAATGGAGGAGAAGGCTACTGTGTCTGTGTATCTATGTATCTGTCTCTGTATATCCCTAGTGGAGGAGGCTAGTGTGCCTGTCCACCTATGTAATGGAGAAGCAGGAGGAGGGTAGTGTGTCTGTCTATATGTCTGTCTACCTACCTATCTCTGCCTGTGTATCTATCTGATAGAGGAGGAGGAGGCCACTAGTGTCTTTCTGTCTGTCTGTCCTCCTATCTATCAAATGGAGGAGGCGGCTAGCATGTCTACGTATCGGTGTGTGTTTCTATGTAATGGAGGAGGCGGCTAGCGTGCCTGTCCATCTGTCTAAACAAGAGGAGGAGGAGGCCCCTGTGTCTATCGATCTGTGTGTGTATCTCTCACTCCCTCTCTCTACGTATGTAAACAGAGGCGGCGGCTAGTGTGTCTATCTGCGTGTATCTCTCGCACACTCTCTTTCTATTTCAGCAGGAAGAGGAGGCGGCTAGAGTGTCTGGCTATGTATCTCTCTGTCTGTCTGTCTGTCTATCCATCTATCTAATGGGGAAGGAGGAGGAGGAGGTGGCTAGTGTTCCGTGTGTCTACCTGTGTGTGTGTGTGTCTCTCTCTCTCTCAACAGGATGAGGAGGCTACTGTGTCTATCTGTGTGTGTCTCTCTCTCTCTCTCTCTCTCTCTAGTTATCTAAAAATGAGGAGGAGGCTAGTGTGTCTGTCTATCTGTGTGTATCTCTCGCTGTCTCTATCGAAACAGGAGGTGGAGGAGGCTAGTGTGTCTAATTGTCCGTGGGTTGATCATTTTGTCTATCTAATGAAGGAGGAGCCTTGCGTGTCTATCAATGAATCAAACGGAGGAGGGGTTAGTGTGTCTGTCTATAGGTCTGTCTATCTGTCTATCTCTGTGTGTGTATGTATCTGATAGATAGGAGGAGAGACAGACAAACACACACTAGAGTCCTCCTCCTCTATCAAATGGAGGAGAAGGCTATTGTGTCCGTGTATCTATGTATCTGTCTCTGTCTATCCCTACTGGAGGAGGCTAGTGTGCCTGTCCACCTACCTAAAGGAGAAGCAGGAGGAGGGTAGTGTGTCTGTCTGTCTAATGAAGAAGGAATAGACTAGTCTGTCTAACTATCTCTCTGCAGAGGAGCAGGAATGCAGTGTGTCTGTCAGTCTGTCTGTGTTTCTAACTATGTATCTACTATCTATGTATTTAATGCAGGAGGAGGAGGCTAGTGTGTCTGAGTATCTGTCTGTCTCACTAATGGAGCAGAAGGAGGAGGCTAGGGTGTCTGTCTGTCTATGTGTCTTTCTATTTATCTCCCTAATGGAGGACGACGAGAAGGCTACTGTGTCTGTGTATCTATGTATCTGTCTCATGGAGGAGGCTAGTGTGCCTGTCCATCTGTCTAAACAAGAGGAGGAGGAGGCTCCTGTGTCTATCGATCTGTGTGTGTATCTCTCACTCCCTCTCTCTACGTACGTAAACAGAGGCGGCGGCTAGTGTGTCTATCTGCGTGTATCTCTCGCACACTCTCTAATTCAGCAGGAAGAGGAGGCGGCTAGAGTGTCTGGCTATGTATCTCTCTGTCTGTCTGTCTGTCTATCTATCCATCTATCTAATGGGGAAGGAGGAGGAGGAGGTGGCTAGTGTTCCGTGTGTCTACCTGTGTGTGTGTGTGTCTCTCTCTCTCTCTCTCTCAACAGGATGAGGAGGCTACTGTGTCTATCTGTGTGTGTCTCTCTCTCTCTCTCTCTCTCTCTCTCTAGTTATCTAAAAATGAGGAGGAGGCTAGTGTGTCTGTCTATCTGTGTGTATCTCTCGCTGTCTCTATCGAAACAGGAGGTGGAGGAGGCTAGTGTGTCTAATTGTCCGTGGGTTGATCATTTTGTCTATCTAATGAAGGAGGAGCCTTGCGTGTCTATCAATGAATCAAACGGAGGAGGGGTTAGTGTGTCTGTCTATAGGTCTGTCTATCTGTCTATCTCTGTGTGTGTATGTATCTGATAGATAGGAGGACAGACAGACAAACACACACTAGCGTCCTCCTCCTCCTCTATCAAATGGAGGAGAAGGCTACTGTGTCTGTGTATCTATGTATCTGTCTCTGTATATCCCTAGTGGAGGAGGCTAGTGTGCCTGTCCACCTATGTAATGGAGAAGCAGGAGGAGGGTAGTGTGTCTGTCTATATGTCTGTCTACCTACCTATCTCTGCCTGTGTATCTATCTGATAGAGGAGGAGGAGGCCACTAGTGTCTTTCTGTCTGTCTGTCCTCCTATCTATCAAATGGAGGAGGCGGCTAGCATGTCTACGTATCGGTGTGTGTTTCTATGTAATGGAGGAGGCGGCTAGCGTGCCTGTCCATCTGTCTAAACAAGAGGAGGAGGAGGCCCCTGTGTCTATCGATCTGTGTGTGTATCTCTCACTCCCTCTCTCTACGTATGTAAACAGAGGCGGCGGCTAGTGTGTCTATCTGCGTGTATCTCTCGCACACTCTCTTTCTATTTCAGCAGGAAGAGGAGGCGGCTAGAGTGTCTGGCTATGTATCTCTCTGTCTGTCTGTCTGTCTATCCATCTATCTAATGGGGAAGGAGGAGGAGGAGGTGGCTAGTGTTCCGTGTGTCTACCTGTGTGTGTGTGTGTCTCTCTCTCTCTCAACAGGATGAGGAGGCTACTGTGTCTATCTGTGTGTGTCTCTCTCTCTCTCTCTCTCTCTCTAGTTATCTAAAAATGAGGAGGAGGCTAGTGTGTCTGTCTATCTGTGTGTATCTCTCGCTGTCTCTATCGAAACAGGAGGTGGAGGAGGCTAGTGTGTCTAATTGTCCGTGGGTTGATCATTTTGTCTATCTAATGAAGGAGGAGCCTTGCGTGTCTATCAATGAATCAAACGGAGGAGGGGTTAGTGTGTCTGTCTATAGGTCTGTCTATCTGTCTATCTCTGTGTGTGTATGTATCTGATAGATAGGAGGAGAGACAGACAAACACACACTAGCGTCCTCCTCCTCCTCTATCAAATGGAGGAGAAGGCTACTGTGTCTGTGTATCTATGTATCTGTCTCTGTATATCCCTAGTGGAGGAGGCTAGTGTGCCTGTCCACCTATGTAATGGAGAAGCAGGAGGAGGGTAGTGTGTCTGTCTATATGTCTGTCTACCTACCTATCTCTGCCTGTGTATCTATCTGATAGAGGAGGAGGAGGCCACTAGTGTCTTTCTGTCTGTCTGTCCTCCTATCTATCAAATGGAGGAGGCGGCTAGCATGTCTACGTATCGGTGTGTGTTTCTATGTAATGGAGGAGGCGGCTAGCGTGCCTGTCCATCTGTCTAAACAAGAGGAGGAGGAGGCCCCTGTGTCTATCGATCTGTGTGTGTATCTCTCACTCCCTCTCTCTACGTATGTAAACAGAGGCGGCGGCTAGTGTGTCTATCTGCGTGTATCTCTCGCACACTCTCTTTCTATTTCAGCAGGAAGAGGAGGCGGCTAGAGTGTCTGGCTATGTATCTCTCTGTCTGTCTGTCTGTCTATCCATCTATCTAATGGGGAAGGAGGAGGAGGAGGTGGCTAGTGTTCCGTGTGTCTACCTGTGTGTGTGTGTGTCTCTCTCTCTCTCAACAGGATGAGGAGGCTACTGTGTCTATCTGTGTGTGTCTCTCTCTCTCTCTCTCTAGTTATCTAAAAATGAGGAGGAGGCTAGTGTGTCTGTCTATCTGTGTGTATCTCTCGCTGTCTCTATCGAAACAGGAGGTGGAGGAGGCTAGTGTGTCTAATTGTCCGTGGGTTGATCATTTTGTCTATCTAATGAAGGAGGAGCCTTGCGTGTCTATCAATGAATCAAACGGAGGAGGGGTTAGTGTGTCTGTCTATAGGTCTGTCTATCTGTCTATCTCTGTGTGTGTATGTATCTGATAGATAGGAGGAGAGACAGACAAACACACACTAGAGTCCTCCTCCTCTATCAAATGGAGGAGAAGGCTATTGTGTCCGTGTATCTATGTATCTATCTCTGTCTATCCCTACTGGAGGAGGCTAGTGTGCCTGTCCACCTACCTAAAGGAGAAGCAGGAGGAGGGTAGTGTGTCTGTCTGTCTAATGAAGAAGGAATAGACTAGTCTGTCTAACTATCTCTCTGCAGAGGAGCAGGAATGCAGTGTGTCTGTCAGTCTGTCTGTGTTTCTAACTATGTATCTACTATCTATGTATTTAATGCAGGAGGAGGAGGCTAGTGTGTCTGAGTATCTGTCTGTCTCACTAATGGAGCAGAAGGAGGAGGCTAGGGTGTCTGTCTGTCTATGTGTCTTTCTATTTATCTCCCTAATGGAGGACGACGAGAAGGCTACTGTGTCTGTGTATCTATGTATCTGTCTCATGGAGGAGGCTAGTGTGCCTGTCCATCTGTCTAAACAAGAGGAGGAGGAGGCTCCTGTGTCTATCGATCTGTGTGTGTATCTCTCACTCCCTCTCTCTACGTACGTAAACAGAGGCGGCGGCTAGTGTGTCTCTCTGCGTGTATCTCTCGCACACTCTCTAATTCAGCAGGAAGAGGAGGCGGCTAGAGTGTCTGGCTATGTATCTCTCTGTCTGTCTGTCTGTCTATCCATCTATCTAATGGGGAAGGAGGAGGAGGAGGTGGCTAGTGTTCCGTGTGTCTACCTGTGTGTGTGTGTGTCTCTCTCTCTCTCAACAGGATGAGGAGGCTACTGTGTCTATCTGTGTGTGTCTCTCTCTCTCTCTCTCTCTCTCTAGTTATCTAAAAATGAGGAGGAGGCTAGTGTGTCTGTCTATCTGTGTGTATCTCTCGCTGTCTCTATCGAAACAGGAGGTGGAGGAGGCTAGTGTGTCTAATTGTCCGTGGGTTGATCATTTTGTCTATCTAATGAAGGAGGAGCCTTGCGTGTCTATCAATGAATCAAACGGAGGAGGGGTTAGTGTGTCTGTCTATAGGTCTGTCTATCTGTCTATCTCTGTGTGTGTATGTATCTGATAGATAGGAGGAGAGACAGACAAACACACACTAGAGTCCTCCTCCTCTATCAAATGGAGGAGAAGGCTATTGTGTCCGTGTATCTATGTATCTGTCTCTGTCTATCCCTACTGGAGGAGGCTAGTGTGCCTGTCCACCTACCTAAAGGAGAAGCAGGAGGAGGGTAGTGTGTCTGTCTGTCTAATGAAGAAGGAATAGACTAGTCTGTCTAACTATCTCTCTGCAGAGGAGCAGGAATGCAGTGTGTCTGTCAGTCTGTCTGTGTTTCTAACTATGTATCTACTATCTATGTATTTAATGCAGGAGGAGGAGGCTAGTGTGTCTGAGTATCTGTCTGTCTCACTAATGGAGCAGAAGGAGGAGGCTAGGGTGTCTGTCTGTCTATGTGTCTTTCTATTTATCTCCCTAATGGAGGACGACGAGAAGGCTACTGTGTCTGTGTATCTATGTATCTGTCTCATGGAGGAGGCTAGTGTGCCTGTCCATCTGTCTAAACAAGAGGAGGAGGAGGCTCCTGTGTCTATCGATCTGTGTGTGTATCTCTCACTCCCTCTCTCTACGTACGTAAACAGAGGCGGCGGCTAGTGTGTCTATCTGCGTGTATCTCTCGCACACTCTCTAATTCAGCAGGAAGAGGAGGCGGCTAGAGTGTCTGGCTATGTATCTCTCTGTCTGTCTGTCTGTCTATCTATCCATCTATCTAATGGGGAAGGAGGAGGAGGAGGTGGCTAGTGTTCCGTGTGTCTACCTGCGTATGTGTGTGTCTGTCTCTCTCTCTCTCTCAACAGGATGAGGAGGCTACTGTGTCTATCTGTGTGTCTCTCTCTCTCTCTCTCTCTCTCTAGTTATCTAAAAATGAGGAGGAGGCTAGTGTGTCTGTCTATCTGTGTGTATCTCTCGCTGTCTCTATCGAAACAGGAGGTGGAGGAGGCTAGTGTGTCTAATTGTCCGTGGGTTGATCATTTTGTCTATCTAATGAAGGAGGAGCCTTGCGTGTCTATCAATGAATCAAACGGAGGAGGGGTTAGTGTGTCTGTCTATAGGTCTGTCTATCTGTCTATCTCTGTGTGTGTATGTATCTGATAGATAGGAGGACAGACAGACAAACACACACTAGCGTCCTCCTCCTCCTCTATCAAATGGAGGAGAAGGCTACTGTGTCTGTGTATCTATGTATCTGTCTCTGTATATCCCTAGTGGAGGAGGCTAGTGTGCCTGTCCACCTATGTAATGGAGAAGCAGGAGGAGGGTAGTGTGTCTGTCTATATGTCTGTCTACCTACCTATCTCTGCCTGTGTATCTATCTGATAGAGGAGGAGGAGGCCACTAGTGTCTTTCTGTCTGTCTGTCCTCCTATCTATCAAATGGAGGAGGCGGCTAGCATGTCTACGTATCGGTGTGTGTTTCTATGTAATGGAGGAGGCGGCTAGCGTGCCTGTCCATCTGTCTAAACAAGAGGAGGAGGAGGCCCCTGTGTCTATCGATCTGTGTGTGTATCTCTCACTCCCTCTCTCTACGTATGTAAACAGAGGCGGCGGCTAGTGTGTCTATCTGCGTGTATCTCTCGCACACTCTCTTTCTATTTCAGCAGGAAGAGGAGGCGGCTAGAGTGTCTGGCTATGTATCTCTCTGTCTGTCTGTCTGTCTATCCATCTATCTAATGGGGAAGGAGGAGGAGGAGGTGGCTAGTGTTCCGTGTGTCTACCTGTGTGTGTGTGTGTCTCTCTCTCTCTCAACAGGATGAGGAGGCTACTGTGTCTATCTGTGTGTGTCTCTCTCTCTCTCTCTCTCTCTCTAGTTATCTAAAAATGAGGAGGAGGCTAGTGTGTCTGTCTATCTGTGTGTATCTCTCGCTGTCTCTATCGAAACAGGAGGTGGAGGAGGCTAGTGTGTCTAATTGTCCGTGGGTTGATCATTTTGTCTATCTAATGAAGGAGGAGCCTTGCGTGTCTATCAATGAATCAAACGGAGGAGGGGTTAGTGTGTCTGTCTATAGGTCTGTCTATCTGTCTATCTCTGTGTGTGTATGTATCTGATAGATAGGAGGAGAGACAGACAAACACACACTAGAGTCCTCCTCCTCTATCAAATGGAGGAGAAGGCTATTGTGTCCGTGTATCTATGTATCTGTCTCTGTCTATCCCTACTGGAGGAGGCTAGTGTGCCTGTCCACCTACCTAAAGGAGAAGCAGGAGGAGGGTAGTGTGTCTGTCTGTCTAATGAAGAAGGAATAGACTAGTCTGTCTAACTATCTCTCTGCAGAGGAGCAGGAATGCAGTGTGTCTGTCAGTCTGTCTGTGTTTCTAACTATGTATCTACTATCTATGTATTTAATGCAGGAGGAGGAGGCTAGTGTGTCTGAGTATCTGTCTGTCTCACTAATGGAGCAGAAGGAGGAGGCTAGGGTGTCTGTCTGTCTATGTGTCTTTCTATTTATCTCCCTAATGGAGGACGACGAGAAGGCTACTGTGTCTGTGTATCTATGTATCTGTCTCATGGAGGAGGCTAGTGTGCCTGTCCATCTGTCTAAACAAGAGGAGGAGGAGGCTCCTGTGTCTATCGATCTGTGTGTGTATCTCTCACTCCCTCTCTCTACGTACGTAAACAGAGGCGGCGGCTAGTGTGTCTATCTGCGTGTATCTCTCGCACACTCTCTAATTCAGCAGGAAGAGGAGGCGGCTAGAGTGTCTGGCTATGTATCTCTCTGTCTGTCTGTCTGTCTATCTATCCATCTATCTAATGGGGAAGGAGGAGGAGGAGGTGGCTAGTGTTCCGTGTGTCTACCTGTGTGTGTGTGTGTCTCTCTCTCTCTCTCTCTCAACAGGATGAGGAGGCTACTGTGTCTATCTGTGTGTGTCTCTCTCTCTCTCTCTCTCTCTCTCTCTAGTTATCTAAAAATGAGGAGGAGGCTAGTGTGTCTGTCTATCTGTGTGTATCTCTCGCTGTCTCTATCGAAACAGGAGGTGGAGGAGGCTAGTGTGTCTAATTGTCCGTGGGTTGATCATTTTGTCTATCTAATGAAGGAGGAGCCTTGCGTGTCTATCAATGAATCAAACGGAGGAGGGGTTAGTGTGTCTGTCTATAGGTCTGTCTATCTGTCTATCTCTGTGTGTGTATGTATCTGATAGATAGGAGGACAGACAGACAAACACACACTAGCGTCCTCCTCCTCCTCTATCAAATGGAGGAGAAGGCTACTGTGTCTGTGTATCTATGTATCTGTCTCTGTATATCCCTAGTGGAGGAGGCTAGTGTGCCTGTCCACCTATGTAATGGAGAAGCAGGAGGAGGGTAGTGTGTCTGTCTATATGTCTGTCTACCTACCTATCTCTGCCTGTGTATCTATCTGATAGAGGAGGAGGAGGCCACTAGTGTCTTTCTGTCTGTCTGTCCTCCTATCTATCAAATGGAGGAGGCGGCTAGCATGTCTACGTATCGGTGTGTGTTTCTATGTAATGGAGGAGGCGGCTAGCGTGCCTGTCCATCTGTCTAAACAAGAGGAGGAGGAGGCCCCTGTGTCTATCGATCTGTGTGTGTATCTCTCACTCCCTCTCTCTACGTATGTAAACAGAGGCGGCGGCTAGTGTGTCTATCTGCGTGTATCTCTCGCACACTCTCTTTCTATTTCAGCAGGAAGAGGAGGCGGCTAGAGTGTCTGGCTATGTATCTCTCTGTCTGTCTGTCTGTCTATCCATCTATCTAATGGGGAAGGAGGAGGAGGAGGTGGCTAGTGTTCCGTGTGTCTACCTGTGTGTGTGTGTGTCTCTCTCTCTCTCAACAGGATGAGGAGGCTACTGTGTCTATCTGTGTGTGTCTCTCTCTCTCTCTCTCTCTCTCTAGTTATCTAAACATGAGGAGGAGGCTAGTGTGTCTGTCTATCTGTGTGTATCTCTCGCTGTCTCTATCGAAACAGGAGGTGGAGGAGGCTAGTGTGTCTAATTGTCCGTGGGTTGATCATTTTGTCTATCTAATGAAGGAGGAGCCTTGCGTGTCTATCAATGAATCAAACGGAGGAGGGGTTAGTGTGTCTGTCTATAGGTCTGTCTATCTGTCTATCTCTGTGTGTGTATGTATCTGATAGATAGGAGGACAGACAGACAAACACACACTAGCATCCTCCTCCTCCTCTATCAAATGGAGGAGAAGGCTACTGTGTCCGTGTATCTATGTATCTGTCTCTGTATGTCCCTAGTGGAGGAGGCTAGTGTGCCTGTCCACCTATCTAAAGGAGAAGCAGGAGGAGGGTAGTGTGTCTGTCTGTCTAATGCAGGAGGAATAGAGTAGTGTGTATAACTATCTCTCTGCAGAGGAGCAGGAATCCAGTGTGTCTGTCTGTCTGTCTGTGTTTAAAACTATGTATCTACTATCTATGTATTTAATGCAGGAGGAGGAGGAGGAGGGTAGTGTGTCTAATTGTCCGTGGGTTGATCATTTTGTCTATCTAATGAAGGAGGAGCCTTGCGTGTCTATCAATGAATCAAACGGAGGAGGGGTTAGTGTGTCTGTCTATAGGTCTGTCTATCTGTCTATCTCTGTGTGTGTATGTATCTGAAAGATAGGAGGAGAGACAGACAAACACACACTAGAGTCCTCCTCCTCTATCAAATGGAGGAGAAGGCTATTGTGTCCGTGTATCTATGTATCTGTCTCTGTCTATCCCTACTGGAGGAGGCTAGTGTGCCTGTCCACCTACCTAAAGGAGAAGCAGGAGGAGGGTAGTGTGTCTGTCTGTCTAATGAAGAAGGAATAGACTAGTCTGTCTAACTATCTCTCTGCAGAGGAGCAGGAATGCAGTGTGTCTGTCAGTCTGTCTGTGTTTCTAACTATGTATCTACTATCTATGTATTTAATGCAGGAGGAGGAGGCTAGTGTGTCTGAGTATCTGTCTGTCTCACTAATGGAGCAGAAGGAGGAGGCTAGGGTGTCTGTCTGTCTATGTGTCTTTCTATTTATCTCCCTAATGGAGGACGACGAGAAGGCTACTGTGTCTGTGTATCTATGTATCTGTCTCATGGAGGAGGCTAGTGTGCCTGTCCATCTGTCTAAACAAGAGGAGGAGGAGGCTCCTGTGTCTATCGATCTGTGTGTGTATCTCTCACTCCCTCTCTCTACGTACGTAAACAGAGGCGGCGGCTAGTGTGTCTCTCTGCGTGTATCTCTCGCACACTCTCTAATTCAGCAGGAAGAGGAGGCGGCTAGAGTGTCTGGCTATGTATCTCTCTGTCTGTCTGTCTGTCTATCCATCTATCTAATGGGGAAGGAGGAGGAGGAGGTGGCTAGTGTTCCGTGTGTCTACCTGTGTGTGTGTGTGTCTCTCTCTCTCTCAACAGGATGAGGAGGCTACTGTGTCTATCTGTGTGTGTCTCTCTCTCTCTCTCTCTCTCTCTAGTTATCTAAAAATGAGGAGGAGGCTAGTGTGTCTGTCTATCTGTGTGTATCTCTCGCTGTCTCTATCGAAACAGGAGGTGGAGGAGGCTAGTGTGTCTAATTGTCCGTGGGTTGATCATTTTGTCTATCTAATGAAGGAGGAGCCTTGCGTGTCTATCAATGAATCAAACGGAGGAGGGGTTAGTGTGTCTGTCTATAGGTCTGTCTATCTGTCTATCTCTGTGTGTGTATGTATCTGATAGATAGGAGGAGAGACAGACAAACACACACTAGAGTCCTCCTCCTCTATCAAATGGAGGAGAAGGCTATTGTGTCCGTGTATCTATGTATCTGTCTCTGTCTATCCCTACTGGAGGAGGCTAGTGTGCCTGTCCACCTACCTAAAGGAGAAGCAGGAGGAGGGTAGTGTGTCTGTCTGTCTAATGAAGAAGGAATAGACTAGTCTGTCTAACTATCTCTCTGCAGAGGAGCAGGAATGCAGTGTGTCTGTCAGTCTGTCTGTGTTTCTAACTATGTATCTACTATCTATGTATTTAATGCAGGAGGAGGAGGCTAGTGTGTCTGAGTATCTGTCTGTCTCACTAATGGAGCAGAAGGAGGAGGCTAGGGTGTCTGTCTGTCTATGTGTCTTTCTATTTATCTCCCTAATGGAGGACGACGAGAAGGCTACTGTGTCTGTGTATCTATGTATCTGTCTCATGGAGGAGGCTAGTGTGCCTGTCCATCTGTCTAAACAAGAGGAGGAGGAGGCTCCTGTGTCTATCGATCTGTGTGTGTATCTCTCACTCCCTCTCTCTACGTACGTAAACAGAGGCGGCGGCTAGTGTGTCTATCTGCGTGTATCTCTCGCACACTCTCTAATTCAGCAGGAAGAGGAGGCGGCTAGAGTGTCTGGCTATGTATCTGTCTGTCTGTCTGTCTGTCTATCTATCCATCTATCTAATGGGGAAGGAGGAGGAGGAGGTGGCTAGTGTTCCGTGTGTCTACCTGCGTATGTGTGTGTCTGTCTCTCTCTCTCTCTCAACAGGATGAGGAGGCTACTGTGTCTATCTGTGTGTGTCTCTCTCTCTCTCTCTCTCTCTCTCTAGTTATCTAAAAATGAGGAGGAGGCTAGTGTGTCTGTCTATCTGTGTGTATCTCTCGCTGTCTCTATCGAAACAGGAGGTGGAGGAGGCTAGTGTGTCTAATTGTCCGTGGGTTGATCATTTTGTCTATCTAATGAAGGAGGAGCCTTGCGTGTCTATCAATGAATCAAACGGAGGAGGGGTTAGTGTGTCTGTCTATAGGTCTGTCTATCTGTCTATCTCTGTGTGTGTATGTATCTGATAGATAGGAGGACAGACAGACAAACACACACTAGCGTCCTCCTCCTCCTCTATCAAATGGAGGAGAAGGCTACTGTGTCTGTGTATCTATGTATCTGTCTCTGTATATCCCTAGTGGAGGAGGCTAGTGTGCCTGTCCACCTATGTAATGGAGAAGCAGGAGGAGGGTAGTGTGTCTGTCTATATGTCTGTCTACCTACCTATCTCTGCCTGTGTATCTATCTGATAGAGGAGGAGGAGGCCACTAGTGTCTTTCTGTCTGTCTGTCCTCCTATCTATCAAATGGAGGAGGCGGCTAGCATGTCTACGTATCGGTGTGTGTTTCTATGTAATGGAGGAGGCGGCTAGCGTGCCTGTCCATCTGTCTAAACAAGAGGAGGAGGAGGCCCCTGTGTCTATCGATCTGTGTGTGTATCTCTCACTCCCTCTCTCTACGTATGTAAACAGAGGCGGCGGCTAGTGTGTCTATCTGCGTGTATCTCTCGCACACTCTCTTTCTATTTCAGCAGGAAGAGGAGGCGGCTAGAGTGTCTGGCTATGTATCTCTCTGTCTGTCTGTCTGTCTATCCATCTATCTAATGGGGAAGGAGGAGGAGGAGGTGGCTAGTGTTCCGTGTGTCTACCTGTGTGTGTGTGTGTCTCTCTCTCTCTCAACAGGATGAGGAGGCTACTGTGTCTATCTGTGTGTGTCTCTCTCTCTCTCTCTCTCTCTCTAGTTATCTAAACATGAGGAGGAGGCTAGTGTGTCTGTCTATCTGTGTGTATCTCTCGCTGTCTCTATCGAAACAGGAGGTGGAGGAGGCTAGTGTGTCTAATTGTCCGTGGGTTGATCATTTTGTCTATCTAATGAAGGAGGAGCCTTGCGTGTCTATCAATGAATCAAACGGAGGAGGGGTTAGTGTGTCTGTCTATAGGTCTGTCTATCTGTCTATCTCTGTGTGTGTATGTATCTGATAGATAGGAGGACAGACAGACAAACACACACTAGCATCCTCCTCCTCCTCTATCAAATGGAGGAGAAGGCTACTGTGTCCGTGTATCTATGTATCTGTCTCTGTATGTCCCTAGTGGAGGAGGCTAGTGTGCCTGTCCACCTATCTAAAGGAGAAGCAGGAGGAGGGTAGTGTGTCTGTCTGTCTAATGCAGGAGGAATAGAGTAGTGTGTATAACTATCTCTCTGCAGAGGAGCAGGAATCCAGTGTGTCTGTCTGTCTGTCTGTGTTTAAAACTATGTATCTACTATCTATGTATTTAATGCAGGAGGAGGAGGAGGAGGGTAGTGTGTCTGAGAATCTGTCTGTCTCTGTAATGGAGCAGAAGGAGGAGGCTAGGGTGTCTGTCTGTCTATCTGTCTTTCTATTTATCTCCCTAATGGAGGAGGACGAGAAGGCTACTGTGTCTGTGTATCTATGTATCTGTCTCTGTATATCCCTAGTGAAGGAGACTAGTGTGCCTGTGCACCTATCTAATGGAGAAGCAGGAGGAGGGTAGTGTGTCTGTCTATATGTCTGTCTACCTACCTATCTCTGCCTGTGTATCTATCTGATAGAGGAGGAGGAGGCCACTAGTGTCTTTCTGTCTGTCTGTCCTCCTATCTATCAAATGGAGGAGGCGGCTAGCATGTCTACGTATCGGTGTGTGTTTCTATGTAATGGAGGAGGCGGCTAGCGTGCCTGTCCATCTGTCTAAACAAGAGGAGGAGGAGGCCCCTGTGTCTATCGATCTGTGTGTGTATCTCTCACTCCCTCTCTCTACGTATGTAAACAGAGGCGGCGGCTAGTGTGTCTATCTGCGTGTATCTCTCGCACACTCTCTTTCTATTTCAGCAGGAAGAGGAGGCGGCTAGAGTGTCTGGCTATGTATCTCTCTGTCTGTCTGTCTGTCTATCCATCTATCTAATGGGGAAGGAGGAGGAGGAGGTGGCTAGTGTTCCGTGTGTCTACCTGTGTGTGTGTGTGTCTCTCTCTCTCTCAACAGGATGAGGAGGCTACTGTGTCTATCTGTGTGTGTCTCTCTCTCTCTCTCTCTCTCTCTAGTTATCTAAAAATGAGGAGGAGGCTAGTGTGTCTGTCTATCTGTGTGTATCTCTCGCTGTCTCTATCGAAACAGGAGGTGGAGGAGGCTAGTGTGTCTAATTGTCCGTGGGTTGATCATTTTGTCTATCTAATGAAGGAGGAGCCTTGCGTGTCTATCAATGAATCAAACGGAGGAGGGGTTAGTGTGTCTGTCTATAGGTCTGTCTATCTGTCTATCTCTGTGTGTGTATGTATCTGATAGATAGGAGGAGAGACAGACAAACACACACTAGAGTCCTCCTCCTCTATCAAATGGAGGAGAAGGCTATTGTGTCCGTGTATCTATGTATCTGTCTCTGTCTATCCCTACTGGAGGAGGCTAGTGTGCCTGTCCACCTACCTAAAGGAGAAGCAGGAGGAGGGTAGTGTGTCTGTCTGTCTAATGAAGAAGGAATAGACTAGTCTGTCTAACTATCTCTCTGCAGAGGAGCAGGAATGCAGTGTGTCTGTCAGTCTGTCTGTGTTTCTAACTATGTATCTACTATCTATGTATTTAATGCAGGAGGAGGAGGCTAGTGTGTCTGAGTATCTGTCTGTCTCACTAATGGAGCAGAAGGAGGAGGCTAGGGTGTCTGTCTGTCTATGTGTCTTTCTATTTATCTCCCTAATGGAGGACGACGAGAAGGCTACTGTGTCTGTGTATCTATGTATCTGTCTCATGGAGGAGGCTAGTGTGCCTGTCCATCTGTCTAAACAAGAGGAGGAGGAGGCTCCTGTGTCTATCGATCTGTGTGTGTATCTCTCACTCCCTCTCTCTACGTACGTAAACAGAGGCGGCGGCTAGTGTGTCTATCTGCGTGTATCTCTCGCACACTCTCTAATTCAGCAGGAAGAGGAGGCGGCTAGAGTGTCTGGCTATGTATCTCTCTGTCTGTCTGTCTGTCTATCTATCCATCTATCTAATGGGGAAGGAGGAGGAGGAGGTGGCTAGTGTTCCGTGTGTCTACCTGCGTATGTGTGTGTCTGTCTCTCTCTCTCTCTCAACAGGATGAGGAGGCTACTGTGTCTATCTGTGTGTGTCTCTCTCTCTCTCTCTCTCTCTCTCTCTCTCTAGTTATCTAAAAATGAGGAGGAGGCTAGTGTGTCTGTCTATCTGTGTGTATCTCTCGCTGTCTCTATCGAAACAGGAGGTGGAGGAGGCTAGTGTGTCTAATTGTCCGTGGGTTGATCATTTTGTCTATCTAATGAAGGAGGAGCCTTGCGTGTCTATCAATGAATCAAACGGAGGAGGGGTTAGTGTGTCTGTCTATAGGTCTGTCTATCTGTCTATCTCTGTGTGTGTATGTATCTGATAGATAGGAGGACAGACAGACAAACACACACTAGCGTCCTCCTCCTCCTCTATCAAATGGAGGAGAAGGCTACTGTGTCTGTGTATCTATGTATCTGTCTCTGTATATCCCTAGTGGAGGAGGCTAGTGTGCCTGTCCACCTATGTAATGGAGAAGCAGGAGGAGGGTAGTGTGTCTGTCTATATGTCTGTCTACCTACCTATCTCTGCCTGTGTATCTATCTGATAGAGGAGGAGGAGGCCACTAGTGTCTTTCTGTCTGTCTGTCCTCCTATCTATCAAATGGAGGAGGCGGCTAGCATGTCTACGTATCGGTGTGTGTTTCTATGTAATGGAGGAGGCGGCTAGCGTGCCTGTCCATCTGTCTAAACAAGAGGAGGAGGAGGCCCCTGTGTCTATCGATCTGTGTGTGTATCTCTCACTCCCTCTCTCTACGTATGTAAACAGAGGCGGCGGCTAGTGTGTCTATCTGCGTGTATCTCTCGCACACTCTCTTTCTATTTCAGCAGGAAGAGGAGGCGGCTAGAGTGTCTGGCTATGTATCTCTCTGTCTGTCTGTCTGTCTATCCATCTATCTAATGGGGAAGGAGGAGGAGGAGGTGGCTAGTGTTCCGTGTGTCTACCTGTGTGTGTGTGTGTCTCTCTCTCTCTCAACAGGATGAGGAGGCTACTGTGTCTATCTGTGTGTGTCTCTCTCTCTCTCTCTCTCTCTCTAGTTATCTAAAAATGAGGAGGAGGCTAGTGTGTCTGTCTATCTGTGTGTATCTCTCGCTGTCTCTATCGAAACAGGAGGTGGAGGAGGCTAGTGTGTCTAATTGTCCGTGGGTTGATCATTTTGTCTATCTAATGAAGGAGGAGCCTTGCGTGTCTATCAATGAATCAAACGGAGGAGGGGTTAGTGTGTCTGTCTATAGGTCTGTCTATCTGTCTATCTCTGTGTGTGTATGTATCTGATAGATAGGAGGAGAGACAGACAAACACACACTAGAGTCCTCCTCCTCTATCAAATGGAGGAGAAGGCTATTGTGTCCGTGTATCTATGTATCTATCTCTGTCTATCCCTACTGGAGGAGGCTAGTGTGCCTGTCCACCTACCTAAAGGAGAAGCAGGAGGAGGGTAGTGTGTCTGTCTGTCTAATGAAGAAGGAATAGACTAGTCTGTCTAACTATCTCTCTGCAGAGGAGCAGGAATGCAGTGTGTCTGTCAGTCTGTCTGTGTGTCTAACTATGTATCTACTATCTATGTATTTAATGCAGGAGGAGGAGGCTAGTGTGTCTGAGTATCTGTCTGTCTCACTAATGGAGCAGAAGGAGGAGGCTAGGGTGTCTGTCTGTCTATGTGTCTTTCTATTTATCTCCCTAATGGAGGACGACGAGAAGGCTACTGTGTCTGTGTATCTATGTATCTGTCTCATGGAGGAGGCTAGTGTGCCTGTCCATCTGTCTAAACAAGAGGAGGAGGAGGCTCCTGTGTCTATCGATCTGTGTGTGTATCTCTCACTCCCTCTCTCTACGTACGTAAACAGAGGCGGCGGCTAGTGTGTCTCTCTGCGTGTATCTCTCGCACACTCTCTAATTCAGCAGGAAGAGGAGGCGGCTAGAGTGTCTGGCTATGTATCTCTCTGTCTGTCTGTCTGTCTATCTATCCATCTATCTAATGGGGAAGGAGGAGGAGGAGGTGGCTAGTGTTCCGTGTGTCTACCTGCGTATGTGTGTGTCTCTCTCTCTGTCTCTCTCAACAGGATGAGGAGGCTACTGTGTCTATCTGTGTGTGTCTCTCTCTCTCTCTCTCTCTCTCTCTCTAGTTATCTAAAAATGAGGAGGAGGCTAGTGTGTCTGTCTATCTGTGTGTATCTCTCGCTGTCTCTATCGAAACAGGAGGTGGAGGAGGCTAGTGTGTCTAATTGTCCGTGGGTTGATCATTTTGTCTATCTAATGAAGGAGGAGCCTTGCGTGTCTATCAATGAATCAAACGGAGGAGGGGTTAGTGTGTCTGTCTATAGGTCTGTCTATCTGTCTATCTCTGTGTGTGTATGTATCTGATAGATAGGAGGAGAGACAGACAAACACACACTAGCGTCCTCCTCCTCCTCTATCAAATGGAGGAGAAGGCTACTGTGTCTGTGTATCTATGTATCTGTCTCTGTATATCCCTAGTGGAGGAGGCTAGTGTGCCTGTCCACCTATGTAATGGAGAAGCAGGAGGAGGGTAGTGTGTCTGTCTATATGTCTGTCTACCTACCTATCTCTGCCTGTGTATCTATCTGATAGAGGAGGAGGAGGCCACTAGTGTCTTTCTGTCTGTCTGTCCTCCTATCTATCAAATGGAGGAGGCGGCTAGCATGTCTACGTATCGGTGTGTGTTTCTATGTAATGGAGGAGGCGGCTAGCGTGCCTGTCCATCTGTCTAAACAAGAGGAGGAGGAGGCCCCTGTGTCTATCGATCTGTGTGTGTATCTCTCACTCCCTCTCTCTACGTATGTAAACAGAGGCGGCGGCTAGTGTGTCTATCTGCGTGTATCTCTCGCACACTCTCTTTCTATTTCAGCAGGAAGAGGAGGCGGCTAGAGTGTCTGGCTATGTATCTCTCTGTCTGTCTGTCTGTCTATCCATCTATCTAATGGGGAAGGAGGAGGAGGAGGTGGCTAGTGTTCCGTGTGTCTACCTGTGTGTGTGTGTGTCTCTCTCTCTCTCAACAGGATGAGGAGGCTACTGTGTCTATCTGTGTGTGTCTCTCTCTCTCTCTCTCTCTCTCTAGTTATCTAAAAATGAGGAGGAGGCTAGTGTGTCTGTCTATCTGTGTGTATCTCTCGCTGTCTCTATCGAAACAGGAGGTGGAGGAGGCTAGTGTGTCTAATTGTCCGTGGGTTGATCATTTTGTCTATCTAATGAAGGAGGAGCCTTGCGTGTCTATCAATGAATCAAACGGAGGAGGGGTTAGTGTGTCTGTCTATAGGTCTGTCTATCTGTCTATCTCTGTGTGTGTATGTATCTGATAGATAGGAGGAGAGACAGACAAACACACACTAGAGTCCTCCTCCTCTATCAAATGGAGGAGAAGGCTATTGTGTCCGTGTATCTATGTATCTATCTCTGTCTATCCCTACTGGAGGAGGCTAGTGTGCCTGTCCACCTACCTAAAGGAGAAGCAGGAGGAGGGTAGTGTGTCTGTCTGTCTAATGAAGAAGGAATAGACTAGTCTGTCTAACTATCTCTCTGCAGAGGAGCAGGAATGCAGTGTGTCTGTCAGTCTGTCTGTGTGTCTAACTATGTATCTACTATCTATGTATTTAATGCAGGAGGAGGAGGCTAGTGTGTCTGAGTATCTGTCTGTCTCACTAATGGAGCAGAAGGAGGAGGCTAGGGTGTCTGTCTGTCTATGTGTCTTTCTATTTATCTCCCTAATGGAGGACGACGAGAAGGCTACTGTGTCTGTGTATCTATGTATCTGTCTCATGGAGGAGGCTAGTGTGCCTGTCCATCTGTCTAAACAAGAGGAGGAGGAGGCTCCTGTGTCTATCGATCTGTGTGTGTATCTCTCACTCCCTCTCTCTACGTACGTAAACAGAGGCGGCGGCTAGTGTGTCTCTCTGCGTGTATCTCTCGCACACTCTCTAATTCAGCAGGAAGAGGAGGCGGCTAGAGTGTCTGGCTATGTATCTCTCTGTCTGTCTGTCTGTCTATCTATCCATCTATCTAATGGGGAAGGAGGAGGAGGAGGTGGCTAGTGTTCCGTGTGTCTACCTGCGTATGTGTGTGTCTCTCTCTCTGTCTCTCTCAACAGGATGAGGAGGCTACTGTGTCTATCTGTGTGTGTCTCTCTCTCTCTCTCTCTCTCTCTCTCTAGTTATCTAAAAATGAGGAGGAGGCTAGTGTGTCTGTCTATCTGTGTGTATCTCTCGCTGTCTCTATCGAAACAGGAGGTGGAGGAGGCTAGTGTGTCTAATTGTCCGTGGGTTGATCATTTTGTCTATCTAATGAAGGAGGAGCCTTGCGTGTCTATCAATGAATCAAACGGAGGAGGGGTTAGTGTGTCTGTCTATAGGTCTGTCTATCTGTCTATCTCTGTGTGTGTATGTATCTGATAGATAGGAGGACAGACAGACAAACACACACTAGCATCCTCCTCCTCCTCTATCAAATGGAGGAGAAGGCTACTGTGTCCGTGTATCTATGTATCTGTCTCTGTATGTCCCTAGTGGAGGAGGCTAGTGTGCCTGTCCACCTATCTAAAGGAGAAGCAGGAGGAGGGTAGTGTGTCTGTCTGTCTAATGCAGGAGGAATAGAGTAGTGTGTATAACTATCTCTCTGCAGAGGAGCAGGAATCCAGTGTGTCTGTCTGTCTGTCTGTGTTTAAAACTATGTATCTACTATCTATGTATTTAATGCAGGAGGAGGAGGAGGAGGGTAGTGTGTCTGAGAATCTGTCTGTCTCTGTAATGGAACAGAAGGAGGAGGCTAGGGTGTCTGTCTGTCTATCTGTCTTTCTATTTATCTCCCTAATGGAGGAGGACGAGAAGGCTACTGTGTCTGTGTATCTATGTATCTGTCTCTGTATATCCCTAGTGAAGGAGACTAGTGTGCCTGTGCACCTATCTAATGGAGAAGCAGGAGGAGGGTAGTGTGTCTGTCTATATGTCTGTCTACCTACCTATCTCTGCCTGTGTATCTATCTGATAGAGGAGGAGGAGGCCACTAGTGTCTTTCTGTCTGTCTGTCCTCCTATCTATCAAATGGAGGAGGCGGCTAGCATGTCTACGTATCGGTGTGTGTTTCTATGTAATGGAGGAGGCGGCTAGCGTGCCTGTCCATCTGTCTAAACAAGAGGAGGAGGAGGCCCCTGTGTCTATCGATCTGTGTGTGTATCTCTCACTCCCTCTCTCTACGTATGTAAACAGAGGCGGCGGCTAGTGTGTCTATCTGCGTGTATCTCTCGCACACTCTCTTTCTATTTCAGCAGGAAGAGGAGGCGGCTAGAGTGTCTGGCTATGTATCTCTCTGTCTGTCTGTCTGTCTATCCATCTATCTAATGGGGAAGGAGGAGGAGGAGGTGGCTAGTGTTCCGTGTGTCTACCTGTGTGTGTGTGTGTCTCTCTCTCTCTCAACAGGATGAGGAGGCTACTGTGTCTATCTGTGTGTGTCTCTCTCTCTCTCTCTCTCTCTCTAGTTATCTAAACATGAGGAGGAGGCTAGTGTGTCTGTCTATCTGTGTGTATCTCTCGCTGTCTCTATCGAAACAGGAGGTGGAGGAGGCTAGTGTGTCTAATTGTCCGTGGGTTGATCATTTTGTCTATCTAATGAAGGAGGAGCCTTGCGTGTCTATCAATGAATCAAACGGAGGAGGGGTTAGTGTGTCTGTCTATAGGTCTGTCTATCTGTCTATCTCTGTGTGTGTATGTATCTGATAGATAGGAGGAGAGACAGACAAACACACACTAGAGTCCTCCTCCTCTATCAAATGGAGGAGAAGGCTATTGTGTCCGTGTATCTATGTATCTGTCTCTGTCTATCCCTACTGGAGGAGGCTAGTGTGCCTGTCCACCTACCTAAAGGAGAAGCAGGAGGAGGGTAGTGTGTCTGTCTGTCTAATGAAGAAGGAATAGACTAGTCTGTCTAACTATCTCTCTGCAGAGGAGCAGGAATGCAGTGTGTCTGTCAGTCTGTCTGTGTTTCTAACTATGTATCTACTATCTATGTATTTAATGCAGGAGGAGGAGGCTAGTGTGTCTGAGTATCTGTCTGTCTCACTAATGGAGCAGAAGGAGGAGGCTAGGGTGTCTGTCTGTCTATGTGTCTTTCTATTTATCTCCCTAATGGAGGACGACGAGAAGGCTACTGTGTCTGTGTATCTATGTATCTGTCTCATGGAGGAGGCTAGTGTGCCTGTCCATCTGTCTAAACAAGAGGAGGAGGAGGCTCCTGTGTCTATCGATCTGTGTGTGTATCTCTCACTCCCTCTCTCTACGTACGTAAACAGAGGCGGCGGCTAGTGTGTCTATCTGCGTGTATCTCTCGCACACTCTCTAATTCAGCAGGAAGAGGAGGCGGCTAGAGTGTCTGGCTATGTATCTCTCTGTCTGTCTGTCTGTCTATCTATCCATCTATCTAATGGGGAAGGAGGAGGAGGAGGTGGCTAGTGTTCCGTGTGTCTACCTGCGTATGTGTGTGTCTGTCTCTCTCTCTCTCTCAACAGGATGAGGAGGCTACTGTGTCTATCTGTGTGTGTCTCTCTCTCTCTCTCTCTCTCTCTCTCTCTCTAGTTATCTAAAAATGAGGAGGAGGCTAGTGTGTCTGTCTATCTGTGTGTATCTCTCGCTGTCTCTATCGAAACAGGAGGTGGAGGAGGCTAGTGTGTCTAATTGTCCGTGGGTTGATCATTTTGTCTATCTAATGAAGGAGGAGCCTTGCGTGTCTATCAATGAATCAAACGGAGGAGGGGTTAGTGTGTCTGTCTATAGGTCTGTCTATCTGTCTATCTCTGTGTGTGTATGTATCTGATAGATAGGAGGAGAGACAGACAAACACACACTAGAGTCCTCCTCCTCTATCAAATGGAGGAGAAGGCTATTGTGTCCGTGTATCTATGTATCTATCTCTGTCTATCCCTACTGGAGGAGGCTAGTGTGCCTGTCCACCTACCTAAAGGAGAAGCAGGAGGAGGGTAGTGTGTCTGTCTGTCTAATGAAGAAGGAATAGACTAGTCTGTCTAACTATCTCTCTGCAGAGGAGCAGGAATGCAGTGTGTCTGTCAGTCTGTCTGTGTTTCTAACTATGTATCTACTATCTATGTATTTAATGCAGGAGGAGGAGGCTAGTGTGTCTGAGTATCTGTCTGTCTCACTAATGGAGCAGAAGGAGGAGGCTAGGGTGTCTGTCTGTCTATGTGTCTTTCTATTTATCTCCCTAATGGAGGACGACGAGAAGGCTACTGTGTCTGTGTATCTATGTATCTGTCTCATGGAGGAGGCTAGTGTGCCTGTCCATCTGTCTAAACAAGAGGAGGAGGAGGCTCCTGTGTCTATCGATCTGTGTGTGTATCTCTCACTCCCTCTCTCTACGTACGTAAACAGAGGCGGCGGCTAGTGTGTCTCTCTGCGTGTATCTCTCGCACACTCTCTAATTCAGCAGGAAGAGGAGGCGGCTAGAGTGTCTGGCTATGTATCTCTCTGTCTGTCTGTCTGTCTATCCATCTATCTAATGGGGAAGGAGGAGGAGGAGGTGGCTAGTGTTCCGTGTGTCTACCTGTGTGTGTGTGTGTCTCTCTCTCTCTCAACAGGATGAGGAGGCTACTGTGTCTATCTGTGTGTGTCTCTCTCTCTCTCTCTCTCTCTCTAGTTATCTAAAAATGAGGAGGAGGCTAGTGTGTCTGTCTATCTGTGTGTATCTCTCGCTGTCTCTATCGAAACAGGAGGTGGAGGAGGCTAGTGTGTCTAATTGTCCGTGGGTTGATCATTTTGTCTATCTAATGAAGGAGGAGCCTTGCGTGTCTATCAATGAATCAAACGGAGGAGGGGTTAGTGTGTCTGTCTATAGGTCTGTCTATCTGTCTATCTCTGTGTGTGTATGTATCTGATAGATAGGAGGAGAGACAGACAAACACACACTAGAGTCCTCCTCCTCTATCAAATGGAGGAGAAGGCTATTGTGTCCGTGTATCTATGTATCTGTCTCTGTCTATCCCTACTGGAGGAGGCTAGTGTGCCTGTCCACCTACCTAAAGGAGAAGCAGGAGGAGGGTAGTGTGTCTGTCTGTCTAATGAAGAAGGAATAGACTAGTCTGTCTAACTATCTCTCTGCAGAGGAGCAGGAATGCAGTGTGTCTGTCAGTCTGTCTGTGTTTCTAACTATGTATCTACTATCTATGTATTTAATGCAGGAGGAGGAGGCTAGTGTGTCTGAGTATCTGTCTGTCTCACTAATGGAGCAGAAGGAGGAGGCTAGGGTGTCTGTCTGTCTATGTGTCTTTCTATTTATCTCCCTAATGGAGGACGACGAGAAGGCTACTGTGTCTGTGTATCTATGTATCTGTCTCATGGAGGAGGCTAGTGTGCCTGTCCATCTGTCTAAACAAGAGGAGGAGGAGGCTCCTGTGTCTATCGATCTGTGTGTGTATCTCTCACTCCCTCTCTCTACGTACGTAAACAGAGGCGGCGGCTAGTGTGTCTATCTGCGTGTATCTCTCGCACACTCTCTAATTCAGCAGGAAGAGGAGGCGGCTAGAGTGTCTGGCTATGTATCTCTCTGTCTGTCTGTCTGTCTATCTATCCATCTATCTAATGGGGAAGGAGGAGGAGGAGGTGGCTAGTGTTCCGTGTGTCTACCTGCGTATGTGTGTGTCTGTCTCTCTCTCTCTCTCAACAGGATGAGGAGGCTACTGTGTCTATCTGTGTGTCTCTCTCTCTCTCTCTCTCTCTCTAGTTATCTAAAAATGAGGAGGAGGCTAGTGTGTCTGTCTATCTGTGTGTATCTCTCGCTGTCTCTATCGAAACAGGAGGTGGAGGAGGCTAGTGTGTCTAATTGTCCGTGGGTTGATCATTTTGTCTATCTAATGAAGGAGGAGCCTTGCGTGTCTATCAATGAATCAAACGGAGGAGGGGTTAGTGTGTCTGTCTATAGGTCTGTCTATCTGTCTATCTCTGTGTGTGTATGTATCTGATAGATAGGAGGACAGACAGACAAACACACACTAGCGTCCTCCTCCTCCTCTATCAAATGGAGGAGAAGGCTACTGTGTCTGTGTATCTATGTATCTGTCTCTGTATATCCCTAGTGGAGGAGGCTAGTGTGCCTGTCCACCTATGTAATGGAGAAGCAGGAGGAGGGTAGTGTGTCTGTCTATATGTCTGTCTACCTACCTATCTCTGCCTGTGTATCTATCTGATAGAGGAGGAGGAGGCCACTAGTGTCTTTCTGTCTGTCTGTCCTCCTATCTATCAAATGGAGGAGGCGGCTAGCATGTCTACGTATCGGTGTGTGTTTCTATGTAATGGAGGAGGCGGCTAGCGTGCCTGTCCATCTGTCTAAACAAGAGGAGGAGGAGGCCCCTGTGTCTATCGATCTGTGTGTGTATCTCTCACTCCCTCTCTCTACGTATGTAAACAGAGGCGGCGGCTAGTGTGTCTATCTGCGTGTATCTCTCGCACACTCTCTTTCTATTTCAGCAGGAAGAGGAGGCGGCTAGAGTGTCTGGCTATGTATCTCTCTGTCTGTCTGTCTGTCTATCCATCTATCTAATGGGGAAGGAGGAGGAGGAGGTGGCTAGTGTTCCGTGTGTCTACCTGTGTGTGTGTGTGTCTCTCTCTCTCTCAACAGGATGAGGAGGCTACTGTGTCTATCTGTGTGTGTCTCTCTCTCTCTCTCTCTCTCTCTAGTTATCTAAAAATGAGGAGGAGGCTAGTGTGTCTGTCTATCTGTGTGTATCTCTCGCTGTCTCTATCGAAACAGGAGGTGGAGGAGGCTAGTGTGTCTAATTGTCCGTGGGTTGATCATTTTGTCTATCTAATGAAGGAGGAGCCTTGCGTGTCTATCAATGAATCAAACGGAGGAGGGGTTAGTGTGTCTGTCTATAGGTCTGTCTATCTGTCTATCTCTGTGTGTGTATGTATCTGATAGATAGGAGGAGAGACAGACAAACACACACTAGAGTCCTCCTCCTCTATCAAATGGAGGAGAAGGCTATTGTGTCCGTGTATCTATGTATCTGTCTCTGTCTATCCCTACTGGAGGAGGCTAGTGTGCCTGTCCACCTACCTAAAGGAGAAGCAGGAGGAGGGTAGTGTGTCTGTCTGTCTAATGAAGAAGGAATAGACTAGTCTGTCTAACTATCTCTCTGCAGAGGAGCAGGAATGCAGTGTGTCTGTCAGTCTGTCTGTGTTTCTAACTATGTATCTACTATCTATGTATTTAATGCAGGAGGAGGAGGCTAGTGTGTCTGAGTATCTGTCTGTCTCACTAATGGAGCAGAAGGAGGAGGCTAGGGTGTCTGTCTGTCTATGTGTCTTTCTATTTATCTCCCTAATGGAGGACGACGAGAAGGCTACTGTGTCTGTGTATCTATGTATCTGTCTCATGGAGGAGGCTAGTGTGCCTGTCCATCTGTCTAAACAAGAGGAGGAGGAGGCTCCTGTGTCTATCGATCTGTGTGTGTATCTCTCACTCCCTCTCTCTACGTACGTAAACAGAGGCGGCGGCTAGTGTGTCTATCTGCGTGTATCTCTCGCACACTCTCTAATTCAGCAGGAAGAGGAGGCGGCTAGAGTGTCTGGCTATGTATCTCTCTGTCTGTCTGTCTGTCTATCTATCCATCTATCTAATGGGGAAGGAGGAGGAGGAGGTGGCTAGTGTTCCGTGTGTCTACCTGTGTGTGTGTGTGTCTCTCTCTCTCTCTCTCTCAACAGGATGAGGAGGCTACTGTGTCTATCTGTGTGTGTCTCTCTCTCTCTCTCTCTCTCTCTCTCTAGTTATCTAAAAATGAGGAGGAGGCTAGTGTGTCTGTCTATCTGTGTGTATCTCTCGCTGTCTCTATCGAAACAGGAGGTGGAGGAGGCTAGTGTGTCTAATTGTCCGTGGGTTGATCATTTTGTCTATCTAATGAAGGAGGAGCCTTGCGTGTCTATCAATGAATCAAACGGAGGAGGGGTTAGTGTGTCTGTCTATAGGTCTGTCTATCTGTCTATCTCTGTGTGTGTATGTATCTGATAGATAGGAGGACAGACAGACAAACACACACTAGCGTCCTCCTCCTCCTCTATCAAATGGAGGAGAAGGCTACTGTGTCTGTGTATCTATGTATCTGTCTCTGTATATCCCTAGTGGAGGAGGCTAGTGTGCCTGTCCACCTATGTAATGGAGAAGCAGGAGGAGGGTAGTGTGTCTGTCTATATGTCTGTCTACCTACCTATCTCTGCCTGTGTATCTATCTGATAGAGGAGGAGGAGGCCACTAGTGTCTTTCTGTCTGTCTGTCCTCCTATCTATCAAATGGAGGAGGCGGCTAGCATGTCTACGTATCGGTGTGTGTTTCTATGTAATGGAGGAGGCGGCTAGCGTGCCTGTCCATCTGTCTAAACAAGAGGAGGAGGAGGCCCCTGTGTCTATCGATCTGTGTGTGTATCTCTCACTCCCTCTCTCTACGTATGTAAACAGAGGCGGCGGCTAGTGTGTCTATCTGCGTGTATCTCTCGCACACTCTCTTTCTATTTCAGCAGGAAGAGGAGGCGGCTAGAGTGTCTGGCTATGTATCTCTCTGTCTGTCTGTCTGTCTATCCATCTATCTAATGGGGAAGGAGGAGGAGGAGGTGGCTAGTGTTCCGTGTGTCTACCTGTGTGTGTGTGTGTCTCTCTCTCTCTCAACAGGATGAGGAGGCTACTGTGTCTATCTGTGTGTGTCTCTCTCTCTCTCTCTCTCTCTCTAGTTATCTAAACATGAGGAGGAGGCTAGTGTGTCTGTCTATCTGTGTGTATCTCTCGCTGTCTCTATCGAAACAGGAGGTGGAGGAGGCTAGTGTGTCTAATTGTCCGTGGGTTGATCATTTTGTCTATCTAATGAAGGAGGAGCCTTGCGTGTCTATCAATGAATCAAACGGAGGAGGGGTTAGTGTGTCTGTCTATAGGTCTGTCTATCTGTCTATCTCTGTGTGTGTATGTATCTGATAGATAGGAGGACAGACAGACAAACACACACTAGCATCCTCCTCCTCCTCTATCAAATGGAGGAGAAGGCTACTGTGTCCGTGTATCTATGTATCTGTCTCTGTATGTCCCTAGTGGAGGAGGCTAGTGTGCCTGTCCACCTATCTAAAGGAGAAGCAGGAGGAGGGTAGTGTGTCTGTCTGTCTAATGCAGGAGGAATAGAGTAGTGTGTATAACTATCTCTCTGCAGAGGAGCAGGAATCCAGTGTGTCTGTCTGTCTGTCTGTGTTTAAAACTATGTATCTACTATCTATGTATTTAATGCAGGAGGAGGAGGAGGAGGGTAGTGTGTCTAATTGTCCGTGGGTTGATCATTTTGTCTATCTAATGAAGGAGGAGCCTTGCGTGTCTATCAATGAATCAAACGGAGGAGGGGTTAGTGTGTCTGTCTATAGGTCTGTCTATCTGTCTATCTCTGTGTGTGTATGTATCTGATAGATAGGAGGAGAGACAGACAAACACACACTAGAGTCCTCCTCCTCTATCAAACGGAGGAGAAGGCTATTGTGTCCGTGTATCTATGTATCTGTCTCTGTCTATCCCTACTGGAGGAGGCTAGTGTGCCTGTCCACCTACCTAAAGGAGAAGCAGGAGGAGGGTAGTGTGTCTGTCTGTCTAATGAAGAAGGAATAGACTAGTCTGTCTAACTATCTCTCTGCAGAGGAGCAGGAATGCAGTGTGTCTGTCAGTCTGTCTGTGTTTCTAACTATGTATCTACTATCTATGTATTTAATGCAGGAGGAGGAGGCTAGTGTGTCTGAGTATCTGTCTGTCTCACTAATGGAGCAGAAGGAGGAGGCTAGGGTGTCTGTCTGTCTATGTGTCTTTCTATTTATCTCCCTAATGGAGGACGACGAGAAGGCTACTGTGTCTGTGTATCTATGTATCTGTCTCATGGAGGAGGCTAGTGTGCCTGTCCATCTGTCTAAACAAGAGGAGGAGGAGGCTCCTGTGTCTATCGATCTGTGTGTGTATCTCTCACTCCCTCTCTCTACGTACGTAAACAGAGGCGGCGGCTAGTGTGTCTCTCTGCGTGTATCTCTCGCACACTCTCTAATTCAGCAGGAAGAGGAGGCGGCTAGAGTGTCTGGCTATGTATCTCTCTGTCTGTCTGTCTGTCTATCCATCTATCTAATGGGGAAGGAGGAGGAGGAGGTGGCTAGTGTTCCGTGTGTCTACCTGTGTGTGTGTGTGTCTCTCTCTCTCTCAACAGGATGAGGAGGCTACTGTGTCTATCTGTGTGTGTCTCTCTCTCTCTCTCTCTCTCTCTAGTTATCTAAAAATGAGGAGGAGGCTAGTGTGTCTGTCTATCTGTGTGTATCTCTCGCTGTCTCTATCGAAACAGGAGGTGGAGGAGGCTAGTGTGTCTAATTGTCCGTGGGTTGATCATTTTGTCTATCTAATGAAGGAGGAGCCTTGCGTGTCTATCAATGAATCAAACGGAGGAGGGGTTAGTGTGTCTGTCTATAGGTCTGTCTATCTGTCTATCTCTGTGTGTGTATGTATCTGATAGATAGGAGGAGAGACAGACAAACACACACTAGAGTCCTCCTCCTCTATCAAATGGAGGAGAAGGCTATTGTGTCCGTGTATCTATGTATCTGTCTCTGTCTATCCCTACTGGAGGAGGCTAGTGTGCCTGTCCACCTACCTAAAGGAGAAGCAGGAGGAGGGTAGTGTGTCTGTCTGTCTAATGAAGAAGGAATAGACTAGTCTGTCTAACTATCTCTCTGCAGAGGAGCAGGAATGCAGTGTGTCTGTCAGTCTGTCTGTGTTTCTAACTATGTATCTACTATCTATGTATTTAATGCAGGAGGAGGAGGCTAGTGTGTCTGAGTATCTGTCTGTCTCACTAATGGAGCAGAAGGAGGAGGCTAGGGTGTCTGTCTGTCTATGTGTCTTTCTATTTATCTCCCTAATGGAGGACGACGAGAAGGCTACTGTGTCTGTGTATCTATGTATCTGTCTCATGGAGGAGGCTAGTGTGCCTGTCCATCTGTCTAAACAAGAGGAGGAGGAGGCTCCTGTGTCTATCGATCTGTGTGTGTATCTCTCACTCCCTCTCTCTACGTACGTAAACAGAGGCGGCGGCTAGTGTGTCTATCTGCGTGTATCTCTCGCACACTCTCTAATTCAGCAGGAAGAGGAGGCGGCTAGAGTGTCTGGCTATGTATCTGTCTGTCTGTCTGTCTGTCTATCTATCCATCTATCTAATGGGGAAGGAGGAGGAGGAGGTGGCTAGTGTTCCGTGTGTCTACCTGCGTATGTGTGTGTCTGTCTCTCTCTCTCTCTCAACAGGATGAGGAGGCTACTGTGTCTATCTGTGTGTGTCTCTCTCTCTCTCTCTCTCTCTCTCTAGTTATCTAAAAATGAGGAGGAGGCTAGTGTGTCTGTCTATCTGTGTGTATCTCTCGCTGTCTCTATCGAAACAGGAGGTGGAGGAGGCTAGTGTGTCTAATTGTCCGTGGGTTGATCATTTTGTCTATCTAATGAAGGAGGAGCCTTGCGTGTCTATCAATGAATCAAACGGAGGAGGGGTTAGTGTGTCTGTCTATAGGTCTGTCTATCTGTCTATCTCTGTGTGTGTATGTATCTGATAGATAGGAGGACAGACAGACAAACACACACTAGCGTCCTCCTCCTCCTCTATCAAATGGAGGAGAAGGCTACTGTGTCTGTGTATCTATGTATCTGTCTCTGTATATCCCTAGTGGAGGAGGCTAGTGTGCCTGTCCACCTATGTAATGGAGAAGCAGGAGGAGGGTAGTGTGTCTGTCTATATGTCTGTCTACCTACCTATCTCTGCCTGTGTATCTATCTGATAGAGGAGGAGGAGGCCACTAGTGTCTTTCTGTCTGTCTGTCCTCCTATCTATCAAATGGAGGAGGCGGCTAGCATGTCTACGTATCGGTGTGTGTTTCTATGTAATGGAGGAGGCGGCTAGCGTGCCTGTCCATCTGTCTAAACAAGAGGAGGAGGAGGCCCCTGTGTCTATCGATCTGTGTGTGTATCTCTCACTCCCTCTCTCTACGTATGTAAACAGAGGCGGCGGCTAGTGTGTCTATCTGCGTGTATCTCTCGCACACTCTCTTTCTATTTCAGCAGGAAGAGGAGGCGGCTAGAGTGTCTGGCTATGTATCTCTCTGTCTGTCTGTCTGTCTATCCATCTATCTAATGGGGAAGGAGGAGGAGGAGGTGGCTAGTGTTCCGTGTGTCTACCTGTGTGTGTGTGTGTCTCTCTCTCTCTCAACAGGATGAGGAGGCTACTGTGTCTATCTGTGTGTGTCTCTCTCTCTCTCTCTCTCTCTCTAGTTATCTAAACATGAGGAGGAGGCTAGTGTGTCTGTCTATCTGTGTGTATCTCTCGCTGTCTCTATCGAAACAGGAGGTGGAGGAGGCTAGTGTGTCTAATTGTCCGTGGGTTGATCATTTTGTCTATCTAATGAAGGAGGAGCCTTGCGTGTCTATCAATGAATCAAACGGAGGAGGGGTTAGTGTGTCTGTCTATAGGTCTGTCTATCTGTCTATCTCTGTGTGTGTATGTATCTGATAGATAGGAGGACAGACAGACAAACACACACTAGCATCCTCCTCCTCCTCTATCAAATGGAGGAGAAGGCTACTGTGTCCGTGTATCTATGTATCTGTCTCTGTATGTCCCTAGTGGAGGAGGCTAGTGTGCCTGTCCACCTATCTAAAGGAGAAGCAGGAGGAGGGTAGTGTGTCTGTCTGTCTAATGCAGGAGGAATAGAGTAGTGTGTATAACTATCTCTCTGCAGAGGAGCAGGAATCCAGTGTGTCTGTCTGTCTGTCTGTGTTTAAAACTATGTATCTACTATCTATGTATTTAATGCAGGAGGAGGAGGAGGAGGGTAGTGTGTCTGAGAATCTGTCTGTCTCTGTAATGGAGCAGAAGGAGGAGGCTAGGGTGTCTGTCTGTCTATCTGTCTTTCTATTTATCTCCCTAATGGAGGAGGACGAGAAGGCTACTGTGTCTGTGTATCTATGTATCTGTCTCTGTATATCCCTAGTGAAGGAGACTAGTGTGCCTGTGCACCTATCTAATGGAGAAGCAGGAGGAGGGTAGTGTGTCTGTCTATATGTCTGTCTACCTACCTATCTCTGCCTGTGTATCTATCTGATAGAGGAGGAGGAGGCCACTAGTGTCTTTCTGTCTGTCTGTCCTCCTATCTATCAAATGGAGGAGGCGGCTAGCATGTCTACGTATCGGTGTGTGTTTCTATGTAATGGAGGAGGCGGCTAGCGTGCCTGTCCATCTGTCTAAACAAGAGGAGGAGGAGGCCCCTGTGTCTATCGATCTGTGTGTGTATCTCTCACTCCCTCTCTCTACGTATGTAAACAGAGGCGGCGGCTAGTGTGTCTATCTGCGTGTATCTCTCGCACACTCTCTTTCTATTTCAGCAGGAAGAGGAGGCGGCTAGAGTGTCTGGCTATGTATCTCTCTGTCTGTCTGTCTGTCTATCCATCTATCTAATGGGGAAGGAGGAGGAGGAGGTGGCTAGTGTTCCGTGTGTCTACCTGTGTGTGTGTGTGTCTCTCTCTCTCTCAACAGGATGAGGAGGCTACTGTGTCTATCTGTGTGTGTCTCTCTCTCTCTCTCTCTCTCTCTAGTTATCTAAACATGAGGAGGAGGCTAGTGTGTCTGTCTATCTGTGTGTATCTCTCGCTGTCTCTATCGAAACAGGAGGTGGAGGAGGCTAGTGTGTCTAATTGTCCGTGGGTTGATCATTTTGTCTATCTAATGAAGGAGGAGCCTTGCGTGTCTATCAATGAATCAAACGGAGGAGGGGTTAGTGTGTCTGTCTATAGGTCTGTCTATCTGTCTATCTCTGTGTGTGTATGTATCTGATAGATAGGAGGAGAGACAGACAAACACACACTAGAGTCCTCCTCCTCTATCAAATGGAGGAGAAGGCTATTGTGTCCGTGTATCTATGTATCTGTCTCTGTCTATCCCTACTGGAGGAGGCTAGTGTGCCTGTCCACCTACCTAAAGGAGAAGCAGGAGGAGGGTAGTGTGTCTGTCTGTCTAATGAAGAAGGAATAGACTAGTCTGTCTAACTATCTCTCTGCAGAGGAGCAGGAATGCAGTGTGTCTGTCAGTCTGTCTGTGTTTCTAACTATGTATCTACTATCTATGTATTTAATGCAGGAGGAGGAGGCTAGTGTGTCTGAGTATCTGTCTGTCTCACTAATGGAGCAGAAGGAGGAGGCTAGGGTGTCTGTCTGTCTATGTGTCTTTCTATTTATCTCCCTAATGGAGGACGACGAGAAGGCTACTGTGTCTGTGTATCTATGTATCTGTCTCATGGAGGAGGCTAGTGTGCCTGTCCATCTGTCTAAACAAGAGGAGGAGGAGGCTCCTGTGTCTATCGATCTGTGTGTGTATCTCTCACTCCCTCTCTCTACGTACGTAAACAGAGGCGGCGGCTAGTGTGTCTATCTGCGTGTATCTCTCGCACACTCTCTAATTCAGCAGGAAGAGGAGGCGGCTAGAGTGTCTGGCTATGTATCTCTCTGTCTGTCTGTCTGTCTATCTATCCATCTATCTAATGGGGAAGGAGGAGGAGGAGGTGGCTAGTGTTCCGTGTGTCTACCTGCGTATGTGTGTGTCTGTCTCTCTCTCTCTCTCAACAGGATGAGGAGGCTACTGTGTCTATCTGTGTGTGTCTCTCTCTCTCTCTCTCTCTCTCTCTCTCTCTAGTTATCTAAAAATGAGGAGGAGGCTAGTGTGTCTGTCTATCTGTGTGTATCTCTCGCTGTCTCTATCGAAACAGGAGGTGGAGGAGGCTAGTGTGTCTAATTGTCCGTGGGTTGATCATTTTGTCTATCTAATGAAGGAGGAGCCTTGCGTGTCTATCAATGAATCAAACGGAGGAGGGGTTAGTGTGTCTGTCTATAGGTCTGTCTATCTGTCTATCTCTGTGTGTGTATGTATCTGATAGATAGGAGGACAGACAGACAAACACACACTAGCGTCCTCCTCCTCCTCTATCAAATGGAGGAGAAGGCTACTGTGTCTGTGTATCTATGTATCTGTCTCTGTATATCCCTAGTGGAGGAGGCTAGTGTGCCTGTCCACCTATGTAATGGAGAAGCAGGAGGAGGGTAGTGTGTCTGTCTATATGTCTGTCTACCTACCTATCTCTGCCTGTGTATCTATCTGATAGAGGAGGAGGAGGCCACTAGTGTCTTTCTGTCTGTCTGTCCTCCTATCTATCAAATGGAGGAGGCGGCTAGCATGTCTACGTATCGGTGTGTGTTTCTATGTAATGGAGGAGGCGGCTAGCGTGCCTGTCCATCTGTCTAAACAAGAGGAGGAGGAGGCCCCTGTGTCTATCGATCTGTGTGTGTATCTCTCACTCCCTCTCTCTACGTATGTAAACAGAGGCGGCGGCTAGTGTGTCTATCTGCGTGTATCTCTCGCACACTCTCTTTCTATTTCAGCAGGAAGAGGAGGCGGCTAGAGTGTCTGGCTATGTATCTCTCTGTCTGTCTGTCTGTCTATCCATCTATCTAATGGGGAAGGAGGAGGAGGAGGTGGCTAGTGTTCCGTGTGTCTACCTGTGTGTGTGTGTGTCTCTCTCTCTCTCAACAGGATGAGGAGGCTACTGTGTCTATCTGTGTGTGTCTCTCTCTCTCTCTCTCTCTCTCTAGTTATCTAAAAATGAGGAGGAGGCTAGTGTGTCTGTCTATCTGTGTGTATCTCTCGCTGTCTCTATCGAAACAGGAGGTGGAGGAGGCTAGTGTGTCTAATTGTCCGTGGGTTGATCATTTTGTCTATCTAATGAAGGAGGAGCCTTGCGTGTCTATCAATGAATCAAACGGAGGAGGGGTTAGTGTGTCTGTCTATAGGTCTGTCTATCTGTCTATCTCTGTGTGTGTATGTATCTGATAGATAGGAGGAGAGACAGACAAACACACACTAGAGTCCTCCTCCTCTATCAAATGGAGGAGAAGGCTATTGTGTCCGTGTATCTATGTATCTATCTCTGTCTATCCCTACTGGAGGAGGCTAGTGTGCCTGTCCACCTACCTAAAGGAGAAGCAGGAGGAGGGTAGTGTGTCTGTCTGTCTAATGAAGAAGGAATAGACTAGTCTGTCTAACTATCTCTCTGCAGAGGAGCAGGAATGCAGTGTGTCTGTCAGTCTGTCTGTGTGTCTAACTATGTATCTACTATCTATGTATTTAATGCAGGAGGAGGAGGCTAGTGTGTCTGAGTATCTGTCTGTCTCACTAATGGAGCAGAAGGAGGAGGCTAGGGTGTCTGTCTGTCTATGTGTCTTTCTATTTATCTCCCTAATGGAGGACGACGAGAAGGCTACTGTGTCTGTGTATCTATGTATCTGTCTCATGGAGGAGGCTAGTGTGCCTGTCCATCTGTCTAAACAAGAGGAGGAGGAGGCTCCTGTGTCTATCGATCTGTGTGTGTATCTCTCACTCCCTCTCTCTACGTACGTAAACAGAGGCGGCGGCTAGTGTGTCTATCTGCGTGTATCTCTCGCACACTCTCTAATTCAGCAGGAAGAGGAGGCGGCTAGAGTGTCTGGCTATGTATCTCTCTGTCTGTCTGTCTGTCTATCTATCCATCTATCTAATGGGGAAGGAGGAGGAGGAGGTGGCTAGTGTTCCGTGTGTCTACCTGCGTATGTGTGTGTCTGTCTCTCTCTCTCTCTCAACAGGATGAGGAGGCTACTGTGTCTATCTGTGTGTGTCTCTCTCTCTCTCTCTCTCTCTCTCTCTCTCTAGTTATCTAAAAATGAGGAGGAGGCTAGTGTGTCTGTCTATCTGTGTGTATCTCTCGCTGTCTCTATCGAAACAGGAGGTGGAGGAGGCTAGTGTGTCTAATTGTCCGTGGGTTGATCATTTTGTCTATCTAATGAAGGAGGAGCCTTGCGTGTCTATCAATGAATCAAACGGAGGAGGGGTTAGTGTGTCTGTCTATAGGTCTGTCTATCTGTCTATCTCTGTGTGTGTATGTATCTGATAGATAGGAGGACAGACAGACAAACACACACTAGCGTCCTCCTCCTCCTCTATCAAATGGAGGAGAAGGCTACTGTGTCTGTGTATCTATGTATCTGTCTCTGTATATCCCTAGTGGAGGAGGCTAGTGTGCCTGTCCACCTATGTAATGGAGAAGCAGGAGGAGGGTAGTGTGTCTGTCTATATGTCTGTCTACCTACCTATCTCTGCCTGTGTATCTATCTGATAGAGGAGGAGGAGGCCACTAGTGTCTTTCTGTCTGTCTGTCCTCCTATCTATCAAATGGAGGAGGCGGCTAGCATGTCTACGTATCGGTGTGTGTTTCTATGTAATGGAGGAGGCGGCTAGCGTGCCTGTCCATCTGTCTAAACAAGAGGAGGAGGAGGCCCCTGTGTCTATCGATCTGTGTGTGTATCTCTCACTCCCTCTCTCTACGTATGTAAACAGAGGCGGCGGCTAGTGTGTCTATCTGCGTGTATCTCTCGCACACTCTCTTTCTATTTCAGCAGGAAGAGGAGGCGGCTAGAGTGTCTGGCTATGTATCTCTCTGTCTGTCTGTCTGTCTATCCATCTATCTAATGGGGAAGGAGGAGGAGGAGGTGGCTAGTGTTCCGTGTGTCTACCTGTGTGTGTGTGTGTCTCTCTCTCTCTCAACAGGATGAGGAGGCTACTGTGTCTATCTGTGTGTGTCTCTCTCTCTCTCTCTCTCTCTCTAGTTATCTAAAAATGAGGAGGAGGCTAGTGTGTCTGTCTATCTGTGTGTATCTCTCGCTGTCTCTATCGAAACAGGAGGTGGAGGAGGCTAGTGTGTCTAATTGTCCGTGGGTTGATCATTTTGTCTATCTAATGAAGGAGGAGCCTTGCGTGTCTATCAATGAATCAAACGGAGGAGGGGTTAGTGTGTCTGTCTATAGGTCTGTCTATCTGTCTATCTCTGTGTGTGTATGTATCTGATAGATAGGAGGAGAGACAGACAAACACACACTAGAGTCCTCCTCCTCTATCAAATGGAGGAGAAGGCTATTGTGTCCGTGTATCTATGTATCTATCTCTGTCTATCCCTACTGGAGGAGGCTAGTGTGCCTGTCCACCTACCTAAAGGAGAAGCAGGAGGAGGGTAGTGTGTCTGTCTGTCTAATGAAGAAGGAATAGACTAGTCTGTCTAACTATCTCTCTGCAGAGGAGCAGGAATGCAGTGTGTCTGTCAGTCTGTCTGTGTGTCTAACTATGTATCTACTATCTATGTATTTAATGCAGGAGGAGGAGGCTAGTGTGTCTGAGTATCTGTCTGTCTCACTAATGGAGCAGAAGGAGGAGGCTAGGGTGTCTGTCTGTCTATGTGTCTTTCTATTTATCTCCCTAATGGAGGACGACGAGAAGGCTACTGTGTCTGTGTATCTATGTATCTGTCTCATGGAGGAGGCTAGTGTGCCTGTCCATCTGTCTAAACAAGAGGAGGAGGAGGCTCCTGTGTCTATCGATCTGTGTGTGTATCTCTCACTCCCTCTCTCTACGTACGTAAACAGAGGCGGCGGCTAGTGTGTCTCTCTGCGTGTATCTCTCGCACACTCTCTAATTCAGCAGGAAGAGGAGGCGGCTAGAGTGTCTGGCTATGTATCTCTCTGTCTGTCTGTCTGTCTATCTATCCATCTATCTAATGGGGAAGGAGGAGGAGGAGGTGGCTAGTGTTCCGTGTGTCTACCTGCGTATGTGTGTGTCTCTCTCTCTGTCTCTCTCAACAGGATGAGGAGGCTACTGTGTCTATCTGTGTGTGTCTCTCTCTCTCTCTCTCTCTCTCTCTCTAGTTATCTAAAAATGAGGAGGAGGCTAGTGTGTCTGTCTATCTGTGTGTATCTCTCGCTGTCTCTATCGAAACAGGAGGTGGAGGAGGCTAGTGTGTCTAATTGTCCGTGGGTTGATCATTTTGTCTATCTAATGAAGGAGGAGCCTTGCGTGTCTATCAATGAATCAAACGGAGGAGGGGTTAGTGTGTCTGTCTATAGGTCTGTCTATCTGTCTATCTCTGTGTGTGTATGTATCTGATAGATAGGAGGACAGACAGACAAACACACACTAGCATCCTCCTCCTCCTCTATCAAATGGAGGAGAAGGCTACTGTGTCCGTGTATCTATGTATCTGTCTCTGTATGTCCCTAGTGGAGGAGGCTAGTGTGCCTGTCCACCTATCTAAAGGAGAAGCAGGAGGAGGGTAGTGTGTCTGTCTGTCTAATGCAGGAGGAATAGAGTAGTGTGTATAACTATCTCTCTGCAGAGGAGCAGGAATCCAGTGTGTCTGTCTGTCTGTCTGTGTTTAAAACTATGTATCTACTATCTATGTATTTAATGCAGGAGGAGGAGGAGGAGGGTAGTGTGTCTGAGAATCTGTCTGTCTCTGTAATGGAACAGAAGGAGGAGGCTAGGGTGTCTGTCTGTCTATCTGTCTTTCTATTTATCTCCCTAATGGAGGAGGACGAGAAGGCTACTGTGTCTGTGTATCTATGTATCTGTCTCTGTATATCCCTAGTGAAGGAGACTAGTGTGCCTGTGCACCTATCTAATGGAGAAGCAGGAGGAGGGTAGTGTGTCTGTCTATATGTCTGTCTACCTACCTATCTCTGCCTGTGTATCTATCTGATAGAGGAGGAGGAGGCCACTAGTGTCTTTCTGTCTGTCTGTCCTCCTATCTATCAAATGGAGGAGGCGGCTAGCATGTCTACGTATCGGTGTGTGTTTCTATGTAATGGAGGAGGCGGCTAGCGTGCCTGTCCATCTGTCTAAACAAGAGGAGGAGGAGGCCCCTGTGTCTATCGATCTGTGTGTGTATCTCTCACTCCCTCTCTCTACGTATGTAAACAGAGGCGGCGGCTAGTGTGTCTATCTGCGTGTATCTCTCGCACACTCTCTTTCTATTTCAGCAGGAAGAGGAGGCGGCTAGAGTGTCTGGCTATGTATCTCTCTGTCTGTCTGTCTGTCTATCCATCTATCTAATGGGGAAGGAGGAGGAGGAGGTGGCTAGTGTTCCGTGTGTCTACCTGTGTGTGTGTGTGTCTCTCTCTCTCTCAACAGGATGAGGAGGCTACTGTGTCTATCTGTGTGTGTCTCTCTCTCTCTCTCTCTCTCTCTAGTTATCTAAACATGAGGAGGAGGCTAGTGTGTCTGTCTATCTGTGTGTATCTCTCGCTGTCTCTATCGAAACAGGAGGTGGAGGAGGCTAGTGTGTCTAATTGTCCGTGGGTTGATCATTTTGTCTATCTAATGAAGGAGGAGCCTTGCGTGTCTATCAATGAATCAAACGGAGGAGGGGTTAGTGTGTCTGTCTATAGGTCTGTCTATCTGTCTATCTCTGTGTGTGTATGTATCTGATAGATAGGAGGAGAGACAGACAAACACACACTAGAGTCCTCCTCCTCTATCAAATGGAGGAGAAGGCTATTGTGTCCGTGTATCTATGTATCTGTCTCTGTCTATCCCTACTGGAGGAGGCTAGTGTGCCTGTCCACCTACCTAAAGGAGAAGCAGGAGGAGGGTAGTGTGTCTGTCTGTCTAATGAAGAAGGAATAGACTAGTCTGTCTAACTATCTCTCTGCAGAGGAGCAGGAATGCAGTGTGTCTGTCAGTCTGTCTGTGTTTCTAACTATGTATCTACTATCTATGTATTTAATGCAGGAGGAGGAGGCTAGTGTGTCTGAGTATCTGTCTGTCTCACTAATGGAGCAGAAGGAGGAGGCTAGGGTGTCTGTCTGTCTATGTGTCTTTCTATTTATCTCCCTAATGGAGGACGACGAGAAGGCTACTGTGTCTGTGTATCTATGTATCTGTCTCATGGAGGAGGCTAGTGTGCCTGTCCATCTGTCTAAACAAGAGGAGGAGGAGGCTCCTGTGTCTATCGATCTGTGTGTGTATCTCTCACTCCCTCTCTCTACGTACGTAAACAGAGGCGGCGGCTAGTGTGTCTATCTGCGTGTATCTCTCGCACACTCTCTAATTCAGCAGGAAGAGGAGGCGGCTAGAGTGTCTGGCTATGTATCTCTCTGTCTGTCTGTCTGTCTATCTATCCATCTATCTAATGGGGAAGGAGGAGGAGGAGGTGGCTAGTGTTCCGTGTGTCTACCTGCGTATGTGTGTGTCTGTCTCTCTCTCTCTCTCAACAGGATGAGGAGGCTACTGTGTCTATCTGTGTGTGTCTCTCTCTCTCTCTCTCTCTCTCTCTCTCTCTCTAGTTATCTAAAAATGAGGAGGAGGCTAGTGTGTCTGTCTATCTGTGTGTATCTCTCGCTGTCTCTATCGAAACAGGAGGTGGAGGAGGCTAGTGTGTCTAATTGTCCGTGGGTTGATCATTTTGTCTATCTAATGAAGGAGGAGCCTTGCGTGTCTATCAATGAATCAAACGGAGGAGGGGTTAGTGTGTCTGTCTATAGGTCTGTCTATCTGTCTATCTCTGTGTGTGTATGTATCTGATAGATAGGAGGACAGACAGACAAACACACACTAGCGTCCTCCTCCTCCTCTATCAAATGGAGGAGAAGGCTACTGTGTCTGTGTATCTATGTATCTGTCTCTGTATATCCCTAGTGGAGGAGGCTAGTGTGCCTGTCCACCTATGTAATGGAGAAGCAGGAGGAGGGTAGTGTGTCTGTCTATATGTCTGTCTACCTACCTATCTCTGCCTGTGTATCTATCTGATAGAGGAGGAGGAGGCCACTAGTGTCTTTCTGTCTGTCTGTCCTCCTATCTATCAAATGGAGGAGGCGGCTAGCATGTCTACGTATCGGTGTGTGTTTCTATGTAATGGAGGAGGCGGCTAGCGTGCCTGTCCATCTGTCTAAACAAGAGGAGGAGGAGGCCCCTGTGTCTATCGATCTGTGTGTGTATCTCTCACTCCCTCTCTCTACGTATGTAAACAGAGGCGGCGGCTAGTGTGTCTATCTGCGTGTATCTCTCGCACACTCTCTTTCTATTTCAGCAGGAAGAGGAGGCGGCTAGAGTGTCTGGCTATGTATCTCTCTGTCTGTCTGTCTGTCTATCCATCTATCTAATGGGGAAGGAGGAGGAGGAGGTGGCTAGTGTTCCGTGTGTCTACCTGTGTGTGTGTGTGTCTCTCTCTCTCTCAACAGGATGAGGAGGCTACTGTGTCTATCTGTGTGTGTCTCTCTCTCTCTCTCTCTCTCTCTAGTTATCTAAACATGAGGAGGAGGCTAGTGTGTCTGTCTATCTGTGTGTATCTCTCGCTGTCTCTATCGAAACAGGAGGTGGAGGAGGCTAGTGTGTCTAATTGTCCGTGGGTTGATCATTTTGTCTATCTAATGAAGGAGGAGCCTTGCGTGTCTATCAATGAATCAAACGGAGGAGGGGTTAGTGTGTCTGTCTATAGGTCTGTCTATCTGTCTATCTCTGTGTGTGTATGTATCTGATAGATAGGAGGACAGACAGACAAACACACACTAGCATCCTCCTCCTCCTCTATCAAATGGAGGAGAAGGCTACTGTGTCCGTGTATCTATGTATCTGTCTCTGTATGTCCCTAGTGGAGGAGGCTAGTGTGCCTGTCCACCTATCTAAAGGAGAAGCAGGAGGAGGGTAGTGTGTCTGTCTGTCTAATGCAGGAGGAATAGAGTAGTGTGTATAACTATCTCTCTGCAGAGGAGCAGGAATCCAGTGTGTCTGTCTGTCTGTCTGTGTTTAAAACTATGTATCTACTATCTATGTATTTAATGCAGGAGGAGGAGGAGGAGGGTAGTGTGTCTGAGAATCTGTCTGTCTCTGTAATGGAGCAGAAGGAGGAGGCTAGGGTGTCTGTCTGTCTATCTGTCTTTCTATTTATCTCCCTAATGGAGGAGGACGAGAAGGCTACTGTGTCTGTGTATCTATGTATCTGTCTCTGTATATCCCTAGTGAAGGAGACTAGTGTGCCTGTGCACCTATCTAATGGAGAAGCAGGAGGAGGGTAGTGTGTCTGTCTATATGTCTGTCTACCTACCTATCTCTGCCTGTGTATCTATCTGATAGAGGAGGAGGAGGCCACTAGTGTCTTTCTGTCTGTCTGTCCTCCTATCTATCAAATGGAGGAGGCGGCTAGCATGTCTACGTATCGGTGTGTGTTTCTATGTAATGGAGGAGGCGGCTAGCGTGCCTGTCCATCTGTCTAAACAAGAGGAGGAGGAGGCCCCTGTGTCTATCGATCTGTGTGTGTATCTCTCACTCCCTCTCTCTACGTATGTAAACAGAGGCGGCGGCTAGTGTGTCTATCTGCGTGTATCTCTCGCACACTCTCTTTCTATTTCAGCAGGAAGAGGAGGCGGCTAGAGTGTCTGGCTATGTATCTCTCTGTCTGTCTGTCTGTCTATCCATCTATCTAATGGGGAAGGAGGAGGAGGAGGTGGCTAGTGTTCCGTGTGTCTACCTGTGTGTGTGTGTGTCTCTCTCTCTCTCAACAGGATGAGGAGGCTACTGTGTCTATCTGTGTGTGTCTCTCTCTCTCTCTCTCTCTCTCTAGTTATCTAAACATGAGGAGGAGGCTAGTGTGTCTGTCTATCTGTGTGTATCTCTCGCTGTCTCTATCGAAACAGGAGGTGGAGGAGGCTAGTGTGTCTAATTGTCCGTGGGTTGATCATTTTGTCTATCTAATGAAGGAGGAGCCTTGCGTGTCTATCAATGAATCAAACGGAGGAGGGGTTAGTGTGTCTGTCTATAGGTCTGTCTATCTGTCTATCTCTGTGTGTGTATGTATCTGATAGATAGGAGGACAGACAGACAAACACACACTAGAGTCCTCCTCCTCTATCAAATGGAGGAGAAGGCTATTGTGTCCGTGTATCTATGTATCTGTCTCTGTCTATCCCTACTGGAGGAGGCTAGTGTGCCTGTCCACCTACCTAAAGGAGAAGCAGGAGGAGGGTAGTGTGTCTGTCTGTCTAATGAAGAAGGAATAGACTAGTCTGTCTAACTATCTCTCTGCAGAGGAGCAGGAATGCAGTGTGTCTGTCAGTCTGTCTGTGTTTCTAACTATGTATCTACTATCTATGTATTTAATGCAGGAGGAGGAGGCTAGTGTGTCTGAGTATCTGTCTGTCTCACTAATGGAGCAGAAGGAGGAGGCTAGGGTGTCTGTCTGTCTATGTGTCTTTCTATTTATCTCCCTAATGGAGGACGACGAGAAGGCTACTGTGTCTGTGTATCTATGTATCTGTCTCATGGAGGAGGCTAGTGTGCCTGTCCATCTGTCTAAACAAGAGGAGGAGGAGGCTCCTGTGTCTATCGATCTGTGTGTGTATCTCTCACTCCCTCTCTCTACGTACGTAAACAGAGGCGGCGGCTAGTGTGTCTATCTGCGTGTATCTCTCGCACACTCTCTAATTCAGCAGGAAGAGGAGGCGGCTAGAGTGTCTGGCTATGTATCTCTCTGTCTGTCTGTCTGTCTATCTATCCATCTATCTAATGGGGAAGGAGGAGGAGGAGGTGGCTAGTGTTCCGTGTGTCTACCTGCGTATGTGTGTGTCTGTCTCTCTCTCTCTCTCAACAGGATGAGGAGGCTACTGTGTCTATCTGTGTGTGTCTCTCTCTCTCTCTCTCTCTCTCTCTCTCTCTAGTTATCTAAAAATGAGGAGGAGGCTAGTGTGTCTGTCTATCTGTGTGTATCTCTCGCTGTCTCTATCGAAACAGGAGGTGGAGGAGGCTAGTGTGTCTAATTGTCCGTGGGTTGATCATTTTGTCTATCTAATGAAGGAGGAGCCTTGCGTGTCTATCAATGAATCAAACGGAGGAGGGGTTAGTGTGTCTGTCTATAGGTCTGTCTATCTGTCTATCTCTGTGTGTGTATGTATCTGATAGATAGGAGGACAGACAGACAAACACACACTAGCGTCCTCCTCCTCCTCTATCAAATGGAGGAGAAGGCTACTGTGTCTGTGTATCTATGTATCTGTCTCTGTATATCCCTAGTGGAGGAGGCTAGTGTGCCTGTCCACCTATGTAATGGAGAAGCAGGAGGAGGGTAGTGTGTCTGTCTATATGTCTGTCTACCTACCTATCTCTGCCTGTGTATCTATCTGATAGAGGAGGAGGAGGCCACTAGTGTCTTTCTGTCTGTCTGTCCTCCTATCTATCAAATGGAGGAGGCGGCTAGCATGTCTACGTATCGGTGTGTGTTTCTATGTAATGGAGGAGGCGGCTAGCGTGCCTGTCCATCTGTCTAAACAAGAGGAGGAGGAGGCCCCTGTGTCTATCGATCTGTGTGTGTATCTCTCACTCCCTCTCTCTACGTATGTAAACAGAGGCGGCGGCTAGTGTGTCTATCTGCGTGTATCTCTCGCACACTCTCTTTCTATTTCAGCAGGAAGAGGAGGCGGCTAGAGTGTCTGGCTATGTATCTCTCTGTCTGTCTGTCTGTCTATCCATCTATCTAATGGGGAAGGAGGAGGAGGAGGTGGCTAGTGTTCCGTGTGTCTACCTGTGTGTGTGTGTGTCTCTCTCTCTCTCAACAGGATGAGGAGGCTACTGTGTCTATCTGTGTGTGTCTCTCTCTCTCTCTCTCTCTCTCTAGTTATCTAAAAATGAGGAGGAGGCTAGTGTGTCTGTCTATCTGTGTGTATCTCTCGCTGTCTCTATCGAAACAGGAGGTGGAGGAGGCTAGTGTGTCTAATTGTCCGTGGGTTGATCATTTTGTCTATCTAATGAAGGAGGAGCCTTGCGTGTCTATCAATGAATCAAACGGAGGAGGGGTTAGTGTGTCTGTCTATAGGTCTGTCTATCTGTCTATCTCTGTGTGTGTATGTATCTGATAGATAGGAGGAGAGACAGACAAACACACACTAGAGTCCTCCTCCTCTATCAAATGGAGGAGAAGGCTATTGTGTCCGTGTATCTATGTATCTGTCTCTGTCTATCCCTACTGGAGGAGGCTAGTGTGCCTGTCCACCTACCTAAAGGAGAAGCAGGAGGAGGGTAGTGTGTCTGTCTGTCTAATGAAGAAGGAATAGACTAGTCTGTCTAACTATCTCTCTGCAGAGGAGCAGGAATGCAGTGTGTCTGTCAGTCTGTCTGTGTTTCTAACTATGTATCTACTATCTATGTATTTAATGCAGGAGGAGGAGGCTAGTGTGTCTGAGTATCTGTCTGTCTCACTAATGGAGCAGAAGGAGGAGGCTAGGGTGTCTGTCTGTCTATGTGTCTTTCTATTTATCTCCCTAATGGAGGACGACGAGAAGGCTACTGTGTCTGTGTATCTATGTATCTGTCTCATGGAGGAGGCTAGTGTGCCTGTCCATCTGTCTAAACAAGAGGAGGAGGAGGCTCCTGTGTCTATCGATCTGTGTGTGTATCTCTCACTCCCTCTCTCTACGTACGTAAACAGAGGCGGCGGCTAGTGTGTCTATCTGCGTGTATCTCTCGCACACTCTCTAATTCAGCAGGAAGAGGAGGCGGCTAGAGTGTCTGGCTATGTATCTCTCTGTCTGTCTGTCTGTCTATCTATCCATCTATCTAATGGGGAAGGAGGAGGAGGAGGTGGCTAGTGTTCCGTGTGTCTACCTGTGTGTGTGTGTGTCTCTCTCTCTCTCTCTCTCAACAGGATGAGGAGGCTACTGTGTCTATCTGTGTGTGTCTCTCTCTCTCTCTCTCTCTCTCTCTCTAGTTATCTAAAAATGAGGAGGAGGCTAGTGTGTCTGTCTATCTGTGTGTATCTCTCGCTGTCTCTATCGAAACAGGAGGTGGAGGAGGCTAGTGTGTCTAATTGTCCGTGGGTTGATCATTTTGTCTATCTAATGAAGGAGGAGCCTTGCGTGTCTATCAATGAATCAAACGGAGGAGGGGTTAGTGTGTCTGTCTATAGGTCTGTCTATCTGTCTATCTCTGTGTGTGTATGTATCTGATAGATAGGAGGACAGACAGACAAACACACACTAGCGTCCTCCTCCTCCTCTATCAAATGGAGGAGAAGGCTACTGTGTCTGTGTATCTATGTATCTGTCTCTGTATATCCCTAGTGGAGGAGGCTAGTGTGCCTGTCCACCTATGTAATGGAGAAGCAGGAGGAGGGTAGTGTGTCTGTCTATATGTCTGTCTACCTACCTATCTCTGCCTGTGTATCTATCTGATAGAGGAGGAGGAGGCCACTAGTGTCTTTCTGTCTGTCTGTCCTCCTATCTATCAAATGGAGGAGGCGGCTAGCATGTCTACGTATCGGTGTGTGTTTCTATGTAATGGAGGAGGCGGCTAGCGTGCCTGTCCATCTGTCTAAACAAGAGGAGGAGGAGGCCCCTGTGTCTATCGATCTGTGTGTGTATCTCTCACTCCCTCTCTCTACGTATGTAAACAGAGGCGGCGGCTAGTGTGTCTATCTGCGTGTATCTCTCGCACACTCTCTTTCTATTTCAGCAGGAAGAGGAGGCGGCTAGAGTGTCTGGCTATGTATCTCTCTGTCTGTCTGTCTGTCTATCTATCCATCTATCTAATGGGGAAGGAGGAGGAGGAGGTGGCTAGTGTTCCGTGTGTCTACCTGCGTATGTGTGTGTCTCTCTCTCTCTCTCTCTCAACAGGATGAGGAGGCTACTGTGTCTATCTGTGTGTCTCTCTCTCTCTCTCTCTCTCTCTAGTTATCTAAAAATGAGGAGGAGGCTAGTGTGTCTGTCTATCTGTGTGTATCTCTCGCTGTCTCTATCGAAACAGGAGGTGGAGGAGGCTAGTGTGTCTAATTGTCCGTGGGTTGATCATTTTGTCTATCTAATGAAGGAGGAGCCTTGCGTGTCTATCAATGAATCAAACGGAGGAGGGGTTAGTGTGTCTGTCTATAGGTCTGTCTATCTGTCTATCTCTGTGTGTGTATGTATCTGATAGATAGGAGGACAGACAGACAAACACACACTAGCGTCCTCCTCCTCCTCTATCAAATGGAGGAGAAGGCTACTGTGTCTGTGTATCTATGTATCTGTCTCTGTATATCCCTAGTGGAGGAGGCTAGTGTGCCTGTCCACCTATGTAATGGAGAAGCAGGAGGAGGGTAGTGTGTCTGTCTATATGTCTGTCTACCTACCTATCTCTGCCTGTGTATCTATCTGATAGAGGAGGAGGAGGCCACTAGTGTCTTTCTGTCTGTCTGTCCTCCTATCTATCAAATGGAGGAGGCGGCTAGCATGTCTACGTATCGGTGTGTGTTTCTATGTAATGGAGGAGGCGGCTAGCGTGCCTGTCCATCTGTCTAAACAAGAGGAGGAGGAGGCCCCTGTGTCTATCGATCTGTGTGTGTATCTCTCACTCCCTCTCTCTACGTATGTAAACAGAGGCGGCGGCTAGTGTGTCTATCTGCGTGTATCTCTCGCACACTCTCTTTCTATTTCAGCAGGAAGAGGAGGCGGCTAGAGTGTCTGGCTATGTATCTCTCTGTCTGTCTGTCTGTCTATCCATCTATCTAATGGGGAAGGAGGAGGAGGAGGTGGCTAGTGTTCCGTGTGTCTACCTGTGTGTGTGTGTGTCTCTCTCTCTCTCAACAGGATGAGGAGGCTACTGTGTCTATCTGTGTGTGTCTCTCTCTCTCTCTCTCTCTCTCTAGTTATCTAAAAATGAGGAGGAGGCTAGTGTGTCTGTCTATCTGTGTGTATCTCTCGCTGTCTCTATCGAAACAGGAGGTGGAGGAGGCTAGTGTGTCTAATTGTCCGTGGGTTGATCATTTTGTCTATCTAATGAAGGAGGAGCCTTGCGTGTCTATCAATGAATCAAACGGAGGAGGGGTTAGTGTGTCTGTCTATAGGTCTGTCTATCTGTCTATCTCTGTGTGTGTATGTATCTGATAGATAGGAGGAGAGACAGACAAACACACACTAGCGTCCTCCTCCTCCTCTATCAAATGGAGGAGAAGGCTACTGTGTCTGTGTATCTATGTATCTGTCTCTGTATATCCCTAGTGGAGGAGGCTAGTGTGCCTGTCCACCTATGTAATGGAGAAGCAGGAGGAGGGTAGTGTGTCTGTCTATATGTCTGTCTACCTACCTATCTCTGCCTGTGTATCTATCTGATAGAGGAGGAGGAGGCCACTAGTGTCTTTCTGTCTGTCTGTCCTCCTATCTATCAAATGGAGGAGGCGGCTAGCATGTCTACGTATCGGTGTGTGTTTCTATGTAATGGAGGAGGCGGCTAGCGTGCCTGTCCATCTGTCTAAACAAGAGGAGGAGGAGGCCCCTGTGTCTATCGATCTGTGTGTGTATCTCTCACTCCCTCTCTCTACGTATGTAAACAGAGGCGGCGGCTAGTGTGTCTATCTGCGTGTATCTCTCGCACACTCTCTTTCTATTTCAGCAGGAAGAGGAGGCGGCTAGAGTGTCTGGCTATGTATCTCTCTGTCTGTCTGTCTGTCTATCCATCTATCTAATGGGGAAGGAGGAGGAGGAGGTGGCTAGTGTTCCGTGTGTCTACCTGTGTGTGTGTGTGTCTCTCTCTCTCTCAACAGGATGAGGAGGCTACTGTGTCTATCTGTGTGTGTCTCTCTCTCTCTCTCTCTCTCTCTAGTTATCTAAAAATGAGGAGGAGGCTAGTGTGTCTGTCTATCTGTGTGTATCTCTCGCTGTCTCTATCGAAACAGGAGGTGGAGGAGGCTAGTGTGTCTAATTGTCCGTGGGTTGATCATTTTGTCTATCTAATGAAGGAGGAGCCTTGCGTGTCTATCAATGAATCAAACGGAGGAGGGGTTAGTGTGTCTGTCTATAGGTCTGTCTATCTGTCTATCTCTGTGTGTGTATGTATCTGATAGATAGGAGGAGAGACAGACAAACACACACTAGAGTCCTCCTCCTCTATCAAATGGAGGAGAAGGCTATTGTGTCCGTGTATCTATGTATCTATCTCTGTCTATCCCTACTGGAGGAGGCTAGTGTGCCTGTCCACCTACCTAAAGGAGAAGCAGGAGGAGGGTAGTGTGTCTGTCTGTCTAATGAAGAAGGAATAGACTAGTCTGTCTAACTATCTCTCTGCAGAGGAGCAGGAATGCAGTGTGTCTGTCAGTCTGTCTGTGTTTCTAACTATGTATCTACTATCTATGTATTTAATGCAGGAGGAGGAGGCTAGTGTGTCTGAGTATCTGTCTGTCTCACTAATGGAGCAGAAGGAGGAGGCTAGGGTGTCTGTCTGTCTATGTGTCTTTCTATTTATCTCCCTAATGGAGGACGACGAGAAGGCTACTGTGTCTGTGTATCTATGTATCTGTCTCATGGAGGAGGCTAGTGTGCCTGTCCATCTGTCTAAACAAGAGGAGGAGGAGGCTCCTGTGTCTATCGATCTGTGTGTGTATCTCTCACTCCCTCTCTCTACGTACGTAAACAGAGGCGGCGGCTAGTGTGTCTCTCTGCGTGTATCTCTCGCACACTCTCTAATTCAGCAGGAAGAGGAGGCGGCTAGAGTGTCTGGCTATGTATCTCTCTGTCTGTCTGTCTGTCTATCCATCTATCTAATGGGGAAGGAGGAGGAGGAGGTGGCTAGTGTTCCGTGTGTCTACCTGTGTGTGTGTGTGTCTCTCTCTCTCTCAACAGGATGAGGAGGCTACTGTGTCTATCTGTGTGTGTCTCTCTCTCTCTCTCTCTCTCTCTCTCTAGTTATCTAAAAATGAGGAGGAGGCTAGTGTGTCTGTCTATCTGTGTGTATCTCTCGCTGTCTCTATCGAAACAGGAGGTGGAGGAGGCTAGTGTGTCTAATTGTCCGTGTGTTGATCATTTTGTCTATCTAATGAAGGAGGAGCCTTGCGTGTCTATCAATGAATCAAACGGAGGAGGGGTTAGTGTGTCTGTCTATAGGTCTGTCTATCTGTCTATCTCTGTGTGTGTATGTATCTGATAGATAGGAGGACAGACAGACAAACACACACTAGCGTCCTCCTCCTCCTCTATCAAATGGAGGAGAAGGCTACTGTGTCTGTGTATCTATGTATCTGTCTCTGTATATCCCTAGTGGAGGAGGCTAGTGTGCCTGTCCACCTATGTAATGGAGAAGCAGGAGGAGGGTAGTGTGTCTGTCTATATGTCTGTCTACCTACCTATCTCTGCCTGTGTATCTATCTGATAGAGGAGGAGGAGGCCAGTAGTGTCTTTCTGTCTGTCTGTCCTCCTATCTATCAAATGGAGGAGGCGGCTAGCATGTCTACGTATCGGTGTGTGTTTCTATGTAATGGAGGAGGCGGCTAGCGTGCCTGTCCATCTGTCTAAACAAGAGGAGGAGGAGGCCCCTGTGTCTATCGATCTGTGTGTGTATCTCTCACTCCCTCTCTCTACGTATGTAAACAGAGGCGGCGGCTAGTGTGTCTATCTGCGTGTATCTCTCGCACACTCTCTTTCTATTTCAGCAGGAAGAGGAGGCGGCTAGAGTGTCTGGCTATGTATCTCTCTGTCTGTCTGTCTGTCTATCCATCTATCTAATGGGGAAGGAGGAGGAGGAGGTGGCTAGTGTTCCGTGTGTCTACCTGTGTGTGTGTGTGTCTCTCTCTCTCTCAACAGGATGAGGAGGCTACTGTGTCTATCTGTGTGTCTCTCTCTCTCTCTCTCTCTCTCTCTAGTTATCTAAAAATGAGGAGGAGGCTAGTGTGTCTGTCTATCTGTGTGTATCTCTCGCTGTCTCTATCGAAACAGGAGGTGGAGGAGGCTAGTGTGTCTAATTGTCCGTGGGTTGATCATTTTGTCTATCTAATGAAGGAGGAGCCTTGCGTGTCTATCAATGAATCAAACGGAGGAGGGGTTAGTGTGTCTGTCTATAGGTCTGTCTATCTGTCTATCTCTGTGTGTGTATGTATCTGATAGATAGGAGGAGAGACAGACAAACACACACTAGAGTCCTCCTCCTCTATCAAATGGAGGAGAAGGCTATTGTGTCCGTGTATCTATGTATCTATCTCTGTCTATCCCTACTGGAGGAGGCTAGTGTGCCTGTCCACCTACCTAAAGGAGAAGCAGGAGGAGGGTAGTGTGTCTGTCTGTCTAATGAAGAAGGAATAGACTAGTCTGTCTAACTATCTCTCTGCAGAGGAGCAGGAATGCAGTGTGTCTGTCAGTCTGTCTGTGTGTCTAACTATGTATCTACTATCTATGTATTTAATGCAGGAGGAGGAGGCTAGTGTGTCTGAGTATCTGTCTGTCTCACTAATGGAGCAGAAGGAGGAGGCTAGGGTGTCTGTCTGTCTATGTGTCTTTCTATTTATCTCCCTAATGGAGGACGACGAGAAGGCTACTGTGTCTGTGTATCTATGTATCTGTCTCATGGAGGAGGCTAGTGTGCCTGTCCATCTGTCTAAACAAGAGGAGGAGGAGGCTCCTGTGTCTATCGATCTGTGTGTGTATCTCTCACTCCCTCTCTCTACGTACGTAAACAGAGGCGGCGGCTAGTGTGTCTCTCTGCGTGTATCTCTCGCACACTCTCTAATTCAGCAGGAAGAGGAGGCGGCTAGAGTGTCTGGCTATGTATCTCTCTGTCTGTCTGTCTGTCTATCTATCCATCTATCTAATGGGGAAGGAGGAGGAGGAGGTGGCTAGTGTTCCGTGTGTCTACCTGCGTATGTGTGTGTCTCTCTCTCTGTCTCTCTCAACAGGATGAGGAGGCTACTGTGTCTATCTGTGTGTGTCTCTCTCTCTCTCTCTCTCTCTCTCTCTCTAGTTATCTAAAAATGAGGAGGAGGCTAGTGTGTCTGTCTATCTGTGTGTATCTCTCGCTGTCTCTATCGAAACAGGAGGTGGAGGAGGCTAGTGTGTCTAATTGTCCGTGGGTTGATCATTTTGTCTATCTAATGAAGGAGGAGCCTTGCGTGTCTATCAATGAATCAAACGGAGGAGGGGTTAGTGTGTCTGTCTATAGGTCTGTCTATCTGTCTATCTCTGTGTGTGTATGTATCTGATAGATAGGAGGACAGACAGACAAACACACACTAGCATCCTCCTCCTCCTCTATCAAATGGAGGAGAAGGCTACTGTGTCCGTGTATCTATGTATCTGTCTCTGTATGTCCCTAGTGGAGGAGGCTAGTGTGCCTGTCCACCTATCTAAAGGAGAAGCAGGAGGAGGGTAGTGTGTCTGTCTGTCTAATGCAGGAGGAATAGAGTAGTGTGTATAACTATCTCTCTGCAGAGGAGCAGGAATCCAGTGTGTCTGTCTGTCTGTCTGTGTTTAAAACTATGTATCTACTATCTATGTATTTAATGCAGGAGGAGGAGGAGGAGGGTAGTGTGTCTGAGAATCTGTCTGTCTCTGTAATGGAGCAGAAGGAGGAGGCTAGGGTGTCTGTCTGTCTATCTGTCTTTCTATTTATCTCCCTAATGGAGGAGGACGAGAAGGCTACTGTGTCTGTGTATCTATGTATCTGTCTCTGTATATCCCTAGTGGAGGAGGCTAGTGTGCCTGTCCACCTATGTAATGGAGAAGCAGGAGGAGGGTAGTGTGTCTGTCTATATGTCTGTCTACCTACCTATCTCTGCCTGTGTATCTATCTGATAGAGGAGGAGGAGGCCACTAGTGTCTTTCTGTCTGTCTGTCCTCCTATCTATCAAATGGAGGAGGCGGCTAGCATGTCTACGTATCGGTGTGTGTTTCTATGTAATGGAGGAGGCGGCTAGCGTGCCTGTCCATCTGTCTAAACAAGAGGAGGAGGAGGCCCCTGTGTCTATCGATCTGTGTGTGTATCTCTCACTCCCTCTCTCTACGTATGTAAACAGAGGCGGCGGCTAGTGTGTCTATCTGCGTGTATCTCTCGCACACTCTCTTTCTATTTCAGCAGGAAGAGGAGGCGGCTAGAGTGTCTGGCTATGTATCTCTCTGTCTGTCTGTCTGTCTATCCATCTATCTAATGGGGAAGGAGGAGGAGGAGGTGGCTAGTGTTCCGTGTGTCTACCTGTGTGTGTGTGTGTCTCTCTCTCTCTCAACAGGATGAGGAGGCTACTGTGTCTATCTGTGTGTGTCTCTCTCTCTCTCTCTCTCTCTCTAGTTATCTAAAAATGAGGAGGAGGCTAGTGTGTCTGTCTATCTGTGTGTATCTCTCGCTGTCTCTATCGAAACAGGAGGTGGAGGAGGCTAGTGTGTCTAATTGTCCGTGGGTTGATCATTTTGTCTATCTAATGAAGGAGGAGCCTTGCGTGTCTATCAATGAATCAAACGGAGGAGGGGTTAGTGTGTCTGTCTATAGGTCTGTCTATCTGTCTATCTCTGTGTGTGTATGTATCTGATAGATAGGAGGAGAGACAGACAAACACACACTAGAGTCCTCCTCCTCTATCAAATGGAGGAGAAGGCTATTGTGTCCGTGTATCTATGTATCTGTCTCTGTCTATCCCTACTGGAGGAGGCTAGTGTGCCTGTCCACCTACCTAAAGGAGAAGCAGGAGGAGGGTAGTGTGTCTGTCTGTCTAATGAAGAAGGAATAGACTAGTCTGTCTAACTATCTCTCTGCAGAGGAGCAGGAATGCAGTGTGTCTGTCAGTCTGTCTGTGTTTCTAACTATGTATCTACTATCTATGTATTTAATGCAGGAGGAGGAGGCTACTGTGTCTGAGTATCTGTCTGTCTCACTAATGGAGCAGAAGGAGGAGGCTAGGGTGTCTGTCTGTCTATGTGTCTTTCTATTTATCTCCCTAATGGAGGACGACGAGAAGGCTACTGTGTCTGTGTATCTATGTATCTGTCTCATGGAGGAGGCTAGTGTGCCTGTCCATCTGTCTAAACAAGAGGAGGAGGAGGCTCCTGTGTCTATCGATCTGTGTGTGTATCTCTCACTCCCTCTCTCTACGTACGTAAACAGAGGCGGCGGCTAGTGTGTCTATCTGCGTGTATCTCTCGCACACTCTCTAATTCAGCAGGAAGAGGAGGCGGCTAGAGTGTCTGGCTATGTATCTCTCTGTCTGTCTGTCTGTCTATCTATCCATCTATCTAATGGGGAAGGAGGAGGAGGAGGTGGCTAGTGTTCCGTGTGTCTACCTGCGTATGTGTGTGTCTGTCTCTCTCTCTCTCTCAACAGGATGAGGAGGCTACTGTGTCTATCTGTGTGTGTCTCTCTCTCTCTCTCTCTCTCTCTCTCTCTCTAGTTATCTAAAAATGAGGAGGAGGCTAGTGTGTCTGTCTATCTGTGTGTATCTCTCGCTGTCTCTATCGAAACAGGAGGTGGAGGAGGCTAGTGTGTCTAATTGTCCGTGGGTTGATCATTTTGTCTATCTAATGAAGGAGGAGCCTTGCGTGTCTATCAATGAATCAAACGGAGGAGGGGTTAGTGTGTCTGTCTATAGGTCTGTCTATCTGTCTATCTCTGTGTGTGTATGTATCTGATAGATAGGAGGACAGACAGACAAACACACACTAGCGTCCTCCTCCTCCTCTATCAAATGGAGGAGAAGGCTACTGTGTCTGTGTATCTATGTATCTGTCTCTGTATATCCCTAGTGGAGGAGGCTAGTGTGCCTGTCCACCTATGTAATGGAGAAGCAGGAGGAGGGTAGTGTGTCTGTCTATATGTCTGTCTACCTACCTATCTCTGCCTGTGTATCTATCTGATAGAGGAGGAGGAGGCCACTAGTGTCTTTCTGTCTGTCTGTCCTCCTATCTATCAAATGGAGGAGGCGGCTAGCATGTCTACGTATCGGTGTGTGTTTCTATGTAATGGAGGAGGCGGCTAGCGTGCCTGTCCATCTGTCTAAACAAGAGGAGGAGGAGGCCCCTGTGTCTATCGATCTGTGTGTGTATCTCTCACTCCCTCTCTCTACGTATGTAAACAGAGGCGGCGGCTAGTGTGTCTATCTGCGTGTATCTCTCGCACACTCTCTTTCTATTTCAGCAGGAAGAGGAGGCGGCTAGAGTGTCTGGCTATGTATCTCTCTGTCTGTCTGTCTGTCTATCCATCTATCTAATGGGGAAGGAGGAGGAGGAGGTGGCTAGTGTTCCGTGTGTCTACCTGTGTGTGTGTGTGTCTCTCTCTCTCTCAACAGGATGAGGAGGCTACTGTGTCTATCTGTGTGTCTCTCTCTCTCTCTCTCTCTCTCTCTAGTTATCTAAACATGAGGAGGAGGCTAGTGTGTCTGTCTATCTGTGTGTATCTCTCGCTGTCTCTATCGAAACAGGAGGTGGAGGAGGCTAGTGTGTCTAATTGTCCGTGGGTTGATCATTTTGTCTATCTAATGAAGGAGGAGCCTTGCGTGTCTATCAATGAATCAAACGGAGGAGGGGTTAGTGTGTCTGTCTATAGGTCTGTCTATCTGTCTATCTCTGTGTGTGTATGTATCTGATAGATAGGAGGAGAGACAGACAAACACACACTAGAGTCCTCCTCCTCTATCAAATGGAGGAGAAGGCTATTGTGTCCGTGTATCTATGTATCTGTCTCTGTCTATCCCTACTGGAGGAGGCTAGTGTGCCTGTCCACCTACCTAAAGGAGAAGCAGGAGGAGGGTAGTGTGTCTGTCTGTCTAATGAAGAAGGAATAGACTAGTCTGTCTAACTATCTCTCTGCAGAGGAGCAGGAATGCAGTGTGTCTGTCAGTCTGTCTGTGTTTCTAACTATGTATCTACTATCTATGTATTTAATGCAGGAGGAGGAGGCTAGTGTGTCTGAGTATCTGTCTGTCTCACTAATGGAGCAGAAGGAGGAGGCTAGGGTGTCTGTCTGTCTATGTGTCTTTCTATTTATCTCCCTAATGGAGGACGACGAGAAGGCTACTGTGTCTGTGTATCTATGTATCTGTCTCATGGAGGAGGCTAGTGTGCCTGTCCATCTGTCTAAACAAGAGGAGGAGGAGGCTCCTGTGTCTATCGATCTGTGTGTGTATCTCTCACTCCCTCTCTCTACGTACGTAAACAGAGGCGGCGGCTAGTGTGTCTATCTGCGTGTATCTCTCGCACACTCTCTAATTCAGCAGGAAGAGGAGGCGGCTAGAGTGTCTGGCTATGTATCTCTCTGTCTGTCTGTCTGTCTATCTATCCATCTATCTAATGGGGAAGGAGGAGGAGGAGGTGGCTAGTGTTCCGTGTGTCTACCTGCGTATGTGTGTGTCTGTCTCTCTCTCTCTCTCAACAGGATGAGGAGGCTACTGTGTCTATCTGTGTGTGTCTCTCTCTCTCTCTCTCTCTCTCTCTCTCTCTAGTTATCTAAAAATGAGGAGGAGGCTAGTGTGTCTGTCTATCTGTGTGTATCTCTCGCTGTCTCTATCGAAACAGGAGGTGGAGGAGGCTAGTGTGTCTAATTGTCCGTGGGTTGATCATTTTGTCTATCTAATGAAGGAGGAGCCTTGCGTGTCTATCAATGAATCAAACGGAGGAGGGGTTAGTGTGTCTGTCTATAGGTCTGTCTATCTGTCTATCTCTGTGTGTGTATGTATCTGATAGATAGGAGGACAGACAGACAAACACACACTAGCGTCCTCCTCCTCCTCTATCAAATGGAGGAGAAGGCTACTGTGTCTGTGTATCTATGTATCTGTCTCTGTATATCCCTAGTGGAGGAGGCTAGTGTGCCTGTCCACCTATGTAATGGAGAAGCAGGAGGAGGGTA